>NC_142942.1:2175000-2245000 GCF_046866305.1 Octopus bimaculoides | reverse complement strand
GCCTGAATGTTTCTATTGTCCTCTATTGCGTTTGTGTTCCATTTTTATACTTATATATACATATAGCGGCGTACGTACACGCTTGCGCTCACCTTATATTAGGTATTATCTACATTTTTTACGACTCTTACTCTATCTTTTAGTCCCCCTCTCACTTTCTTACTATTTTCTTTTTCTCGCTCCCTTCTCTCACATATGTTAGCTCTCTCTTTCTTTAATTCCTACTATTACGCACTCATTTATCTCCCTTGTACCTTTCTCTTTGTGTTTAAAGTTTTTCTATTTCTTCAATGCCGCTGCCTCCAACCCATCTCTCCTCCATCCACATGACCTGTGTCCGGCCAGCCATAATCTTTCTTTCTTGGCCTGACCGCCGACCGGCGACTGCCAAAGCCTCTTATGTCTATCCCCTATTTTCCTACCGTTAGAAATTCACTTCATACACGCCAGCTCAATTTGATTCGTTCTCAATCGAAAGACGCCTATTGTTATTTCTTGTTGTTTGTATTCGTTATTGTTCTCCGTTTTTTTATTTGTCTGTGTTGTCGTACACATTCACTAGCTTTCTTACAAATGGGTCTAATGCTCTTAGCTTTTGGGGGGCAACCATACCGAACCATCTCAAGTGCAACTGCCCGAAATGGTTGTGACGTCTGGCACTTGACTAAGGAAAGAAGGCCACGAATGGCACGTATCTTTTTGCCTGTCCTTCTAATTGTTGTCTCTCTTGTCCGCCTTAGTGTTGTCTATCTGTCCGAATGTTTTTGTTGTCCTCTATTGCGTTTTTGTTCCATACATACACACAAACAGACACACACACAAACACACGCACATACACAGATATATCTGTATCTATCTGTCTATTTAACTATCTGTATATATATATATATTGTGTATATTGTTGTTATTGCTCGTATTTACTCTCTTTGAAAACGTTTCAGTTGTTGTTACTAACCGGTTGATTGACATGTAATTCTTCCTTGCACTAAATATATAACGAAATGTATAAATAATAAATACATCATATAATACAATATGTGGTATTGTTAGTTGTTTACAGATGTCCTAACTGTATTTTCTGCCCTTTGTCATCTTTATTTGTGTTGGTTGAAGGTGCCAAATCTCTGGCTGAAATTCTTTCTGTGTCTCCTCTTGAAGGCACCCTTGTTCGAGTTTCATACTGCAGTAGCTGAACGCTCAAGCTAACGTGTATTTTATAAAGTCTGCAAGTGACGTGCAGATAAGTGACGTGCAAGCAGGTAAGGTAATTTGACAGTATCTGGTCTCTCGCAAGAGTAGCATCTATGATTCCTACCAGAATGTCTCCAATCGTTCGAGACAGAATAGTTCGAGAAAATCACTTACATTTTAAGGTGCAATACAGTGTTATTATTATTTAGATTATATAAAGAAAAAAAATCACTTTATTACCATCTATTCTCTTACTGGATTGTTCATTCCACTTGAAGCACGCTGAAGAAAAGTCTTGAGTTTATTTTACTGTGTGTGTGTGTGTGTGTGTGTGTGTGTGTCAATGTGTATGTGTATGTATGAGTTTGTGTGTGTGTGCTTGTGTGGGTGTATGAGTGTATATGTCTGTGTGTGTATATCTGAGCACATTGTATTGATTGCCCACTGTATATATAAGCAAGTTTCATCCACAAGTCACGAGATAACTAGAGGCTTATACTGTAGAACACCTTTACCCAAAGTTTCCGGCAATGCACTCAGACTTAGTATTGCAAGGTAGCGAATCATTCCGGCAAAGACATTTGTTGTAAATAATATTTTCTGAAATAAATCTTCCGAGTGATACCTTAATGAGGGCTCAAGCAATCTATGAAATTTCAGATATTAAATTCTATAAACTTCAGATAACGCCAAAATACTATTTGCTTTAGTCAACACCAACTTCTTATTCATGCGCACACCTCTCGGTACTGATCACAACTATATCAAACCACATATGAATTGAACAAAATCAGTGAAGGAAAGTAGACGGGTAAAAGTTTGAGGTACAATGTTAAAAGAGCAGATAGAAGTTAGTTCAATGTTTGGATTCAGTAAAAAGAAGAAGTTGAAAATACACTAGAGCTTAGATCGAAAGACTCGAAATTTTTAACCTTATAAATCACAATTATTTAAGTTAACTGTCTCACACATGCTCACTTGAAATGAAAAGTCATAAAAAAAAAAACGTATTGTAGAAATATGTCGAAGGAAAACAAGCTACCATACAAATTTTCAATATGGAAACGATTTCAATACGAATACATCTAAATATATCTATATAAATTTATATATAAATAAATATATATATATATATATATATATATATATATATATATATATATATATATATATATATATATATATATATATATATATATATATATATATATATGTATGTATGTATGTATGTATATATGTATAGACGTATATATATATATATATATATATATATATGTATAGACATATATTATATATATATTTATGTATACATATGCGTATTTATTTACATACATACATGTACCTTTGAAAAAGGAAAGGAATGACGTTGCTGATAGCTCTAATCAATTTTACTAATATAAACTCTAACAGTTTGGTTCGTAGATCTAGCAGTTTTTTGTTGAATTCGGTAAGGGGTTATATACATATATATATATATAAATGTGTGTGTGTGTGTGTGTGTGTGTGTGTGTGTGTGTGTGTGTGTGTGTGTGTGTGTGTGTGTGTGTGTGTGTGTGCGTGTGTGTGTGTATATATATATAATTGCAGCGTGGCAGGTGTTCCTAAGCCATTTAAGAAACACACAAAAACCGTTAGATTCACTTCGACATTTAAATTTAATTTGCCAAAATATTTTCGCCGCTTCTTCTTCTTCTTCTTCTTCTTCTTCTTCTTCTTCTTCTTCTTATTATTATTATTATTATTATTATTATTATTATTATTATTATTATTATTATTATTATTATTATTATTATTACTATTATTATTATTATTATTATTATTATTATTATTATTATTATTATTATTATTATTATTATTATTATTATTATTATTACTATTATTATTATTATTATTATTATTATTATTATTATTATTATTATTATTGTTCAGTAGTTTTATTTTTATAACGTGCTTTCACTTCACTACCGAGCGCAGCTCTGTGTGCCTTGGGTACGTGCTGTGGTTTGCTGTGATGCTCTCATGTTTACTGTATTGAAAGTGTTTTGCGTAGAATGTGTGCAGTACCCAGTAGTGCAATTTTCTGTATGTTATATATATTTGTAAGTCCTGGTGTTTTTGTTATGTATTTGTCTGAATTATTTTTTTTATTATACCTAAGGCACCTACTATGATAGGAATTGTTTCTGTTTTTAGATTCCACATTCGAGTTATCTCTATTTCCAGGTCTTTGTATTTTGAAAGTTTTTCCATTTCTTTTAGAGAAACGTTGTCATCTGCTGGTATTGATACATCAATTAGAAAGCATTTTTTTTTCTTCATGATCTTTGACAACTATATCGGGTCTATTTGCCTTAATTTCTCTATCTGTGTGTATTGGCATATCCCAGAGTATGGATGCTTTCTCGTTTTCTGTGACCTTGTCTGGCGTGTGTTTATACCATCTTTTTTCTGTTGTTATTCCATAGTGTTGGCATAGCTTCCAGTGTATATAGGTCCCAGCTCTGTCGTGTCTGTGAATATATTCCTTCTTAGCCAGGACTGGGCAGCCAGAGATAATATGATTTATTGTCTCTTGTCCATCTCCACATATTCCACAGTTACTTATTATATTTCTTTTCATTATGTGTTTTTGGTAATTTCTGGTGGGGAAGCTTTGGTCTTGTGCAGCAATTAAAAATCCTTCAGTCTCTGCTTTGAGTCCTGAGCTTCTCAGCCATTGCTGGGATTTGTCTTTGTCTATTTCTTTCGCATTTAGTTTAGCCCAGTATTTACCATGTAGGGGCTTTTCTTGCCATCGTTTTATCATGGTTCGTTGCTGTTCTAGATTTAGTTTGGATTTCTTTGGTTTTATATCTTTTGTTGTTGTTTCTTCTTCTTCTTCTTCTTCTTCTTCTTCTTCTTCTTCTTCTTCTTCTTCTTCTTCTTCTTCTTCTTTTTCTTCTTCTTCTTCTTCTTCTTCTTCTTCTTCTTCTTCTTCTTCTTCTTCTTCTTCTTCTTCTTCTTCTTCTTCTTCTTCTTCTTCTTCTTCGTATTTGTTAAGTAGATTGATTTCTTGTTTGTATTTGTCAGCTTCCTTGAATACTGAAAACAGATTTTTGTTTTGCTCGTGTTTTGTGGCTATTTGTATTAGTTTCCCTTGCTTTTGGAGTAGGTATTTTTGCAGTCCTATGGTGGTTATTTTATAATAGTTTTCTAGCTGTATAAGACCCCTGCCACCTTCTGTGCGTTGTATATATAGCCTTTCTATGTCAGATTTTGTGTGGTGCATCCTATATCCTGTCATTATTTTTCTTGTTTTCCTGTCTATTTTAAATAGTTCGTTTAGTGTCCAGTTAAGGATGTTGTAGCTGTATCTTATAACTGGGACAGCTAAAGTGTTGATACCCATTATCTTGTTCTTAGTATTGAGCTCTATTTTAAGTATTGATCTAACTCGTCTATAGTACGCTTTCTTTATTTTCTCTTTCATTTGTGTATGTTGTATCCTATCTAGTTCATTGACTCCTAAATACTTGTATGTTTGGCTTTCGTCTAGTTCTCTTATTTCATTGGCTTTATCTAGTGTTATATTGCTGCTTTTAACTAATTTTCCTCTTTTCAGGGTTGCTTTGGCACATTTTTCTAATCCGAATTTCATATCTATTTCCTTGGTACTGTCTGTAGTAGTGTTTCTAGCTCTTTGTCGTTTTTAGCATATAATTTCAGGTCATCCATATAAAGAAGGTGGATGACTGTTTTTCCGTAGCATTTGTTACCGCATCCAGTTCTATTTAGCAATTCTGTTAAAGGTGTGAGTGCCAGGCAGAACAGGAGTGGAGAGAGCGTGTCTCCCTGGAATATTCCTCTTCTAATGGGGATGGCTTTCGTTTTCACAAGTCCCTCTTTTGTTTGGAGCTGTAGCACTGTTTGCCATTTGTTCATTGAGTGCCCTATGTATTTTATAATAATTGGTGCCACCTTGTTTATGGCTAGCGTTTCCAGAATCCACGTGTGGGGAACACTGTCGAAGGCCTTTTGGTAGTCCACCCAGGCCATACAGAGGCCTTTTTTCTTTTTGCGGCTGTCTTCAGTTATGGCTTTATTGATCAACAATTGATCTTTACAGCCGTATGAGCCCTTGCAGCATCCCTTCTGCTCTTCTGGAAACAGGTTGTTATTTTCCAGGTGTTTACTCAATCTCTGCGATATTATTGCAGTAAAGCCTTTCTAGATCGTAGGGAGACAGGTTATAGGTCTATAGTTTTGTGGTTTCTCCGTTTCCGTGGATTTGGGGATTAAGATGGTTTTCCCTTTCGTGAACCATTCAGGCATTGTCTCTGGCTCTGCTAGTATGTTGTTAAAGTTTTCTGCCAGCTTTTTATGCATTCCTGGCAGGTGTTTTAACCAGAAGTTGGGGATCTTGTCGTGTCCAGGTGCCTTCCAGTTGCTTAGTCTTTGCAGTGTCTGGGTTACCTCTTCAGTTGTTATAGGGACCCAGAGTTGCTCAGGTGCTAAGTTCGTTGTTTTAATGGTCCTTTTCTGGGGTTGTTGCTTCACCGACCATATTTGTTTCCAGAATTTCTCTAGTTCTCCTGCTGTTGGTGCTGCAGTAATGTCTATTTTATTTTTACCCAGTTCTTGGTAGAGTTTTTTGGGGTTGGATTTGAACTGTTTGTTTTGTTCAAAGAAACGTTGGCGTTTCTCATACCGGCGGATCCTTTGTGCTTTGGCAAGGATGTCTTGCTTTAGTTTTTCTTTTGCCTCAGGTAAGTCTTTTTCTGTAATGCTGTATTTGTACAGTATTTTTGTTTTCTTCTTGTTACTTAGTTATGTTGATTGTTTACTAATTTCGTTGAGAATCGATTATTATTATTATTATTATTATTATTGTTATTATTATTATTATTATTATTATTTAGTGGGAGAGCAGCGCATGCTATTTAAGAGACACGAAATATATGAAGCCCAGTATACCCATCATGACTGCCCATCTGATAAGGGTTAACATGTCGCATGGACTATAACTATATGTGCGTGACAAAAAAAAAACACATGTTCTTGAAGGTGAGGTCGAGTTAGAATTCTCTTCAGCTCGAAGAGTACATCCTGCTCAAAAAGTCTTCCAATAAGGGTTGTTTAAGAATGGTGAATAAAACACCCATATTTCCAGTGGTGAATAATTCAAACTCCAATGAATTATTCTCAACACATAGCTATGATTCTCCCCCACTACTTCTGCTTGTGATCAGGCATGTACATATCGTCTCCCACTAAGAAACTAGCTCAGTTGGTTGAAATCAAACTGACAAGCAAATCTGTGGTAATGCACCGAATATTTACTGTAGCCCATCTCTTATACAATACATGACAGCACTTCTAATCAGTTCATATCACAAGCCATGAGAGCCAGTGCCTTGTTAGTGTTATCGTTCATAATAGCATTATTATCTTTATTACTAATAAAAGTGGTAGCATTATTGTCATTATTTTCTTCTTATCACTTTCTACCTATTCTTAGTATTGTTGCCGTCCTACTTTCTACTGTTTTAAATTTCACCCCCGTTTCTCTCTCCCCGTCACTTCATTTTATTTTATCATTGGAAACAATTTTCTCCCTTCTATTGTAATATGCCATTGTCCTTCCTCCGTCCAGTTTTCGATTTTGGTTTCTCTTTCTTCATCCTTTCATATTCTCGTCTTCTCCATCATCTTCAACTTCCGCACGTTCTTTTCCTCTTCTTCCTTCGTTTTCTTCTGTTCCATTATCTTCATTTTCTCCCTCCCTCTCCTTCCTGTTCTTTGTTTTTCTCCCCTATATAATACTTCTTCATCCCCTAACCATATTTTTATTTATTCTGGCACGATTCTTTTACATTTTCATATTTATGTACATTTTCTTTCCTCCCGATATCAGCAAAACCAAAATTCTAGCAAACGCACAATGGAAAAGTGCACCATTGATGTAGGGCTGAATAAGAGCTATTCTAATGATTAAAACCGAAATATTTACGTAATATTTTACGTAAATGTTTCATTTGGAACTTTTGCCTGAACTGGTGTGGAAAGCAGTGTTAGTACGGAAACATTTGTAAGTGATAATTAAAAATGTGTTAAAGCTACTTTTTGTTTTCTTTTATTTTGACTTATTTTGTGCGTGTGTGTGCGTACTATATGCGTGTTTATATGCCTGTGTATTGGTACACAGTTGTTTTGTCTGTATGCATATGTGTAAGTATTACATTTACGTTGTATGTAATTAGAAACTGATTAATTATTGCATATAGAACGACTCCGCAAAAGTAAAACCGTTAGGCGTACCTCTGTATATGGAAATATATTGGGTAACCGATATTTGACATAAAACAATCTAATACCTTACATTTCACACGGTCCGATTGAAGATGAACATCAGGAGGAATAGCAATATTTCTGAGAACTATCCCATTATTATGAATATATTTTCTGTTGAATAGTAATCACCACAAATTGAAAATGGGGCAGTATATCAGCTTGTTGTCTGACACTATATCTCACAGTTTGGTCTCGGTTATTACATAAAACATTTAAGTGGCCATATATATTATAAATTACATTAGAGAAATTAATAATATTATTTTACTCCAGGAGGGCGCCGCTGGTATTTTCTGACTCTGTCGATAACTACTCAGCGAGTTCCGTTTTCCATCAATTATGATTCAAAGTTAATGGAAATAGCACCTTCAGTCTGTTCATTTCCCTATTCATGAAGCTAGTTCTTCACAACGTAATAACATTCTGTTAATTTCAACTGTTTATATTATAGAGAAACACGGAACACCGCTCGGAGTAGAAAGCCATTGCAAATAATGCAACTGACTATGGTAGGGAAACGGTTAATATAGCTCTAATGTGGATCATATTTATGTCAAATTCCCTTCAGCCTTTCGCTTGTTACGGCCACCTATAGAAATAGCTGCTGAGAAGGAAAGAAATATCAAATTTATTAAGTCAGTGAAGCTGTGAAGAAATTCATCTTGTATATTACACATTAGGAAGACCTCAGGCTTACGTTGGAATCTTTGAGAGATGTCGATACACTTAGATAAGTTTAATATAAACAAAATAGTTATAAATAATACTGAAGAATATTATATTCATACTACAGTAACATTCAATTATACAATAGAGAAACCCAGCAACTTATCTGAGAATAAATCTATACAGCGGCTTTTCAATAAATTTGAGTAATCATTCATTTTTCATTCAAAAGATCGTAATACACTGGCTCATAAAAGCTATTTACATTAATATTAGTAAATTAGTATATTTGCCGCTTATGTGTGTATGTGATATGCACGTGTATGTGCGGGCGTATATGTCCATGTACAATCGTACGTGATTGTATATATGAAATAGAATGATGCTATGAATAGAATGTTGTATAAATAGAATGTTTGCTAATTTCTGAAATCCTAGCTTTTATAATGTTTCATATATATATTTATATATGTGTGCGTGTATATCTATCTATCTATCTATCTATCTATCTATATATATATATATATATATATATATATATATATATATATATATATATATATATATATATATATATATATATATATATATATATATATACACACACACACACACACACATATATTGATAGAGAGGACGATAAAAGAAAGAAAGAGACCTCGATATTATGTAAATTTCGGAATTTATCTGTAAAAATATGTGACACTTATTCGGTAGCGAAGATAAAACTCTGAGTTTCGGATGGCGAGGTGGGAACCCACGCTGCCATCTCTTCAGTTATCCAGCCATTGAAAATTCCTCTGTCTACCGAATAAGTGTCACATATTTTTTATATATACATACATACATATATATATATATATATATATATATATATATATATATATATATATATATATATATATATATATATATACATATATGTGTGTGTGTGTGTATGTGTGTGTGTATATATATATATATATATATATATATACACCTTTTAATATGCACCGTACAGTTATGAGCTTCTAATAGATTCATACATTGTAGATGTTTTCTAGGTCTCCAAGCAATCTATGGGCTCTGAGCGCATGACTATACAAGTAACAAATCAGAACAATAGAAGAAAAGAATTCACAAAAACAAAACAGAAAACTAGGGGAAGGTGGGTGCAAAAGGTGAACGGTTGAAAGAAACGGGAAAAGAAAGGTGTGAAAGAAGACTTAGAATTATGTCTCCTTCGATCATAACGTCATAATACTGATGCAAGTGATATGCAGCAAAAGATAAAAAATCACCTTTAGATATAATAATTTCCCCGCGCTACAGAATTCGAGATCAGAGATTTTCTACGGACAAGTTTCTTAAAGTACCACCTTCACTGGATCCAGCACCTGTGTCGCAGACTTTAGGCTCCTTCCGTTAACTCTACATAACTAGAATTTTGACTTTACGGTATAAAGGGTCATAACTTTAATTTTGCATTTTTCTTTTTCCGTTTCTTTCATTCTTCCACTTTATACGTCCACCATCATCTCGTTTTACGCGTGCTTGTTCTATTATCCTCATTTGTAACTTGTATAGAGCATGTGCTCAGAGCCCGGAGATTGCTCGGAAACACTTTCCATGTTATTTAAACTTGCTTGGATAACATTTCTTGTGTATGAAATTATTAGTAGCTCATAACTGTATACAATGTACATTAAACAATTTTTATCCTCCACCGGATGGAGTACTTTTCTTTTATTGATCTAATCTACACGGAAAAGTAAACTATGTCCGTATGTATGTGTGTGTGTGTGTGTGTGTGTGTGTGTGTGTGTGTGTGTGTGTGTGTGTGTGTGTGTGTGTGTGTGTGTGTGTGTGTGTGTTTATGTTTGTGTGTCTGTGGTTGTCCCCCCACCATCGCTTGACAACCAATGCTGGGTGTTTACGTTCCCGTTACCGTAATCTAGCGGTTCGGCAATAGAGACCGATAGAATAAGTACTAGGCTTACAAAGAATAAGTCCTGGGGTCGATTTGCTCGACTAAAAGCTGTGCTCCAGCATGGCCGCAGTCAAATGACTGAAACAAGTAAAAGAGTAAAAGAGTAAAGAATATATATATACATCGTATAGTTTTTTTAAATTTCTGAGCGAGAAGCAAGCAGTAACAGTACTACAGAGTAAAATCTATTTGCTAATATACAGTTTCTGTCCTGATCAGGACTATGTTACTACCTTTTTTTAGCTCCAAGAACATAGTTGCGTCCTTATGCTTCGAACAAGGGAGTTAATATCCCCACTCAAACATAAACAGTACCCGTGGACCATGGTTTCTGGATTATTTCTCGTCATCAGCACATGCTGACAGTTGGCTAGAGATAGCAACACTAGGCCTTGTTCGAGTTATATAATTTTAAACCGAAACACAAGCAATTAGTTTTAAAACTCTGAGCGAGAAGTAAGCAGTTAACAATACTAGAGTGTAAAATTTATTTGCCAACGTAGGACTGCCACTTTACATTGGTAAATATATTTTACTCTCAATATATATACATGTATCTGTGTATGCACACACACACACACACACACGCACACACACACACACACACACACACACACACACACACACACATTATAGGATTTACGTAATCAATTTCATTTGTTTACAACTGTTTCAACTATACCATTCAGTGTTCTCAGAGGTTAGTCGTTGTGTATCCCCTTATAGCTGCCTCGGAGTTTCTAAAAAAAAGTACTCCGAGGGTGATATAAAGTGATGTACAAGCACTTATCCTGACTTCAGTGCATCTTAGAGCAGTAAGAGTTCCACACAAATGAAACTGATATGGAATTCTTCTACCTTTGTCGCATCATATGATGCATCTTCTTTATTTCCGCTGCACAGTCCATCATTTTTTGTCTGTCCGTAACTATCTGGATTTATATTATTCGTGGAACATATGAGTTTGTCTGGTATAATGTAGATTGAACGATGCTATAGGCATATTGAAATTCACTAGAGCAACGGTATGCTCATCTTCAAATTAATGTAGCAAAATTCCCAATAGGAAAAATAAAAATAAAACACAACTCAAATTAGATGATTACACCATTATCACGTTACATGTTATTGTTTAAATAAAAAGTAAATAAACATTACATTTATGATAGATCCCGTGTAATTTCTTAGACGGCTTCGTTTTTATTTTTGTACATATGCTTTATGTGGTCGAAGCGCTCTGTTTTGTTTTTCTTTTGTACCAATAATCTTAGCTGATCGCTCCAAACAACAGCGCTTATAATGCAACTCGATATATTTTGTATACTTATATGAGATAGCCATTGTATGTCTCAAGTACGAGTGCAGAGCTGTCAGAATTGCACTAGAGGAAGCCAGCGCTAACACATGAAAACGTGTTACACTCGGAGGAATCAAATAGGCTTTTAGTATTTTAATAGCACCTACCAGGTCCACATTTCAATGTAGTTTATTATTATTTGTTTTAAGATACCAACTGATTTGCATATACCACTATCTACTGTAGGTGTCAGCTAGAGAGCTGATTCAAAGAAAAACACAAGCAACATATTTGATAATTGTGCTCTACTGCTTGTTTGTTTGTTTTTTTTAGTGAAGGACTGATTCAACAAATTGCCTTGCTAGCTACAAAGTTGGTGTCAACATATCACTGGTCTTGCTATGTTTTTCTAGGAAAGTTGTAACATTTTCATAGAATTAGACGTGAAATACACATGTTTTTATACAAATATTTACGTTGATGTTCATTGAGATTATGAATTTCAGTGTGTATTGAATGGGTTAGGGACAGACATCATAAATCACAGTGAAATATGTGCTAACAATACATTCGTATCATCTCTTGATATTATTTCTTGATATTCTAATGAAATTTTCAGTAATAGATATCGAAATATCATTTTCTTTCAAATATATTTATGAAATTGATGTACAGAATCTCTGTGTATTTTGATATAATGTTGAAAAGTCTTTGACTATTTCGCTTTTGTCTTAACAGTAATAGTTAAGGAAATAAATTGAAATATCTGGAGAAAAGTAAAAACAGAATGATGAATACAGATTTAATGCATACGTAAATGCGAAAATCACAAGTCTCATTGATACACAAGTATGTATTTACGTTAATCTAATCAGGAAACATCTTGATGGAATGCAGTGGTAGTGATTTAAAGTGAAGTAGAGAACCTATTACTGGAAGTTGCATTGTGGCGCAGAAAAATAATGATTCGATCGTGGTAACAGACGTCTCTGTAAAACAGAGGAAAAAAAGAAAAGAAATCAATGTAATATATATGCAGATTATTTAGTGTAAGAAGAAAAAACAGCCTTTTCAAAAATCCTATAAATATACGCGCATACATACGCATCTTATATGCATATATTCATATACATACGTATGTACATACACACACACACACACACACAGATATATATATATAGACACACACATATATATATATGTATGTATGTATGTATGTGTCTGTATATATCTATATATGTATATCAATACATACATAAACACATACACACGCTAAAATCGGTTTAGCTATATATGAGACATATTTTCCTGTCTTTTAGCGTTTTACTATTTATTAAAAGAGGTGACTAATCTATTTCAGTGAGAAGCATCTGATGATGTCTCGCAAGACGTGAAGTAGGAAGCAGAGAATATTCACTCCCATTACGCTATTTATTAACGGCTAAAGGAAGAATGAAAAAAAAGTATATGAATAGATGAAACAAGTAACGAAAGAACTACAAATAAAATAATAACACTACCAAGGGAAAATACGGCTAAAACCACATTAATGAAAATAACAAAGATTTCTAACGTAGATTCAAAGCACACATTTTGTGGAGGTGTCGAAATTTATTTAATCAACAAGAGTACTCGCCTTGTATTTATTATATGGTCTTCCATTGAAATGAGTTATAGCCAACTCTGGCAGAAACTGTCTTCAAAATGTAAGCATCATTCTGCAGTTAAGAATTTTCATCTTCAAATTTATATTTTGGGTTCGAGCCCACTAAGCTGTAAATTGCTCCGGAGTTTCCTGTCTATGATATAGGCTTCCAAATACATTTTGGGTGAAGTCATTCGATGGAACCTTTGCAGCAGCCGATTGAACACATTCAGACATACATACACACACATTATATGATATTTGTGTGTGTGTGTACGTGTAATTATAAGTTTGTATGTGTGTGTATGTGTGTGTGTGTATGTGTATGTGTGTGTGTGTGTGTGTGTGTGTATGTGTGTGTGTGTGTGTGTGTGTGTGTAAGTGTAAGTGTATGTACATACATCAATATGTACGCGCACGCATGTGTTTGGACGGTCGTGTCTTAAATGTGTCCACTAGATGATTGTCACAGCACCAAATGCTGAATATCGGGAGATCAAAATTGTGAATTTTTAAATGTGATAGAGGAAACTGATAAGACAAATGGTTTGCTATTACGTTTCTTTAAGATTTTTAAAACAGTTTGTCTGAGTATTTAAGAAAAGTTAAACGTGTTTTGTAGGGGGACAGTATATAAGACATCTCTTCTTATAATTCGCTTATTATTGAATAATTGTAAGCGAATACAAACGTACAAATATTAATGAACGATTATAAAACTGTTGGCGTTTGAAAAATATTGATAATGATCTTACGGTTTTGTTTCTTTTCTTTTATACTACTCGCATTAAGAATGACTCATAAAGCAAAAGTTTTGATTTTTTTGTAAATTTAACATATAAAACCCTTAGCTGCTCATAATTTAACTTACAAGTGAAATGTTACTGGCAAAAGCAATCAATAATGCGTGTATACAAACCGAATCTTCTAACAATGTTAAATATACTGATAGAAGCCTGAAATATATAACTGTGGATGCTATTCATTTTGAGGGTATAGAATTTGCGTGATGTATTAGAAAATGTTAGGTACATATGTACTATGCCTAGCAAAATATTTAGTTAATTTTGTATTATAATAATAAAGTTATACTTGCAAGTAGGATATTCAGTGGCGGTCCTTGTATGGGCACGTATATGATAAATAAAATGAGACAACACAGCCAAGGGTGTATGAAAATTTCAGGATATTTCTAAAGAGAAAGTTAGTCTTACAGCTGTCTCTGGGATAATAGGGATATCCATTCATCAGAGACGGTGGGAGATGGTTAAACATAAGAAAATAGTATAGTTCCAGATAAGGAGTATTTTAGAAAACAATGGAAATAAGAAGTATAAATGGAAATAGGAGAATAAAAGTAAAAATAGAAATATATGCTGGATGTTATACTTGCAGTTCCATTATCGAAAGAAAGTGGTGAAATACTTTTTGTCCGATGTATCTAAATTCCGATACGAGTTCATATTGTGTCGTCAGATATAGAAAGTGTGGAGACGTAGATTCCACGTGCTGTTCATTCAAAGGGGTCTTGTGGTGTGAGTGAAATTTTGAGTATGTAGTGGTAGTATTAAGTAGATAAAGAGGTGAGAAAGGATGTGTATGTTAAAATCAGGAGAATGGTCAAAAGGAATAGGTGAGGAAAGAAGAAAGAAAGAAAGAAAGAAAGAAAGAAAGAAAGAAAGAAAGAAGGAGAGAAAATGAAAAAGGAGTGTTAGTTGGTGGTCAAGATATAAGGGATGGGAGAGGAGTGGGGGGGGGGGGGGATAGGAAGAGATAAGAATGTAAGGAATGAATATGCGTGAGAAATGGGAGTGGGGTGATATGCTTGAAAGACACTAAAGGGAAAGGATGTGTACAGAAAATGGTACAGGCGGTGGTGGTTACTTAAGTGAGTAGTAAACCTCACACAGGAAGGAAAGATTAAGATATAATAGTCAAATTTCTAAAAATAAACGGTGTTTATTGTACCGGCTAATGTGATAGTGGGGTTAAAAAATCAGAGAGAGAAAGAAAGAAAGAAGCGTATATTGATAGATGCACGCGCGCACACACATACATATACGTGTGTATATGCACTATTATATATGCTCGTATACTCATGTGCTTAAACCCATACGCATATATGCATATATATATATATAGAAATATAAATATATATATATATATATATATATATATATATATATATATATATATATATATATATATATATATATATATATATATATATATATATATATATTTATATATGCATACACACATACTCATGCGCACATATACATACATTATACATACATATGCATAATCGTTTATCTGAATGCTTTGTCGTCCCTTTCTTCCTAACTGTCTGGATGTTTGGCGTTCTCGTCCCATTTTCTATTATATATATATATATATATATATATATATATATATATATATATATATATATATATATATATATATATATATATATATATATATATATAGCGACGTACGTACACTTTGTCTCTTATATGTAAGTATACATTTTTCTAAATCCTGTACGACTCTATTTCTGTCTATCGGTCTCTTCACCCTTATTCTTTCATTCCATTCTTCGGTCTTTGTTCCTCCTCGCTTATATTTCCTTGCCTTCTCTTCTTGCTCACTTTCCCTCCACTTTTCACTTCACTGTGTCCCTGCCATTTTTCTCACTCCTCCTTAATTCTTTTGTCCCGCTGACTCTACCTCTCTCTCTCTCTCATCTTTTCCCACGTGACCGACGTTCGGCCAAACCTGATCTTTCTTTCTTGATCGGCTGTTGTGCGTGCAACCTCGATATTGCTCGCTGTGCCTGTGAAACTCTGTAGTCCTGCCGTAAGGCTTTATTTCCACACACGCTAGATTAATTCAATTCGTCCTTAGTCGAAAGGCATCAGTTGTTATCTCCTGTTATTGTTTTTATTTTCATCGTATTTCTGTAACATTATTCGTTTTTTTCCGACCTTCTTTTTGCTTCCTTCCAAGGAATCTAATGCCCTTAGCTTAGTTTTTCCTTGGGGCTGGCCAGATTGGAGCAATATCGAGAATAAACAGCCGAAATTGCAAAGATAATCTGGATCTCAACTGAGGAAAGAAGACTCTGAATGACCTGTCCTTTTTCTTTTTGTATCGTCTACTTCTATCTGAATGTTTTGTTGTCCCTTTCTTCTATCACCCAACTGTGTGGATGTTTTGCGTTCTTGTATTATATATATATATATATATATATACATATATATATATATATATATATATATATATATATATATATATATATATATATATATATATATATATATATATATATATATATATATATATATATATATATATATATATATATATATATATATATATATATATATATATATATATATATATATATATATATATATATATATATATATATATATATATATATATATATATATATATATATATATATATATATAAATATATATATATATATATATATATATATATATATATATATATATATATATATATAATACTAGTTCACTAATCCATTTCATGTAGTCTTTGGGTACCGGAAAAGACGCGTTTAACTTCCAGTAACCGTATCCCTGTCTACGGGTCTTGTCTAACGCGACTGTGCAGGTCACAAATTTGTGATCTTTGTAGCCGACTAACTTAAATTGTGGGCAACCTACAATGTCCCTATCGTCTGAAAAATACTCTTTCTAGATACAATCTACATGACACATTGTCGTTGCTCCATGTCCACACTGGCACATCAGGGAAATGCAGCCGTTACCTATCAGACAATTGGAAGTCTCTGAGTAGGTTTTTCGAGGGTTTTGCATCTCCTTCTTCTGTGTACTAGCCCCAAACACTCCTTCTCTGCGTCCAAAATCCCATTCCAGCCCCCTACTATTACTAAACTGGAAATGTTCCCTTGAAGAATATTAGCATTCCAGCCTCTTCTGGGGCATAAACGATTACCTGTCTAAGGGAGCCAACTTCGCTTCCATTCACATCTAGGACCACCTACCTGCCACCCGGGTCCAAGAAGATTGCCTTTACTTCGAGATCTAAGGATTTTCGGAATGGCACTGCTAGCCCGCTGCCTGCTCCCGACAGAAAACACGATGAGTATAACTCATAGTAATCGAAAATGAGCGCTAGTGCTTGCACATTAGAACTTCTCGCTAATCGCTACTACATGTAAATCGAGCGACCAGAATACGTTTAGCAATTGACTTTGTTGCCAAGCTGACCCCAGGTCACGAACATTCACACACCTCAATCTGAAAACGACCTTGTTTATCTGAGAAACAAAATAGAAGAAGCTCAATTACATTGGATTTTGAGAAGTTCGGCCTTCCTAAAGTCTTTTTATGCGGCTTTAGCCTAAAAGGTCCGATATCTTTTGGATACTATTTCAAAGTCCTATTTATGTGTTTGTATCAGTTTTTATCAGCTGTCACTCATGAGGGGTTTTCACAGAAGTTAGTCGAACCCTACTCCTTTTGTATTAGTATCTGTGTTTTTCTCTACTTTCTGCATCATCTCGTTGTTGCTCTTGCTTACGACTGTGTAGTGGATGAGGCGTTCGGGCTCTCTAGTGAATGGTACGAATTGTTCTTATGATTGTTGTTTCTCTTCGCGTGTTTGTAATATTTAGTGCTTTTTGTAGGTGTGGTTGTGGTTGAATGAATGTGCATTGCATTTATTTGTTGGGATTTGGGTGAGTATGTCGAAGCTGTTGTTAGTGTGACTGGTGGATTAAATGAATTTACCTCGTCCTGTCTTTTAACTTTCAGCTTAGGACGGCCTTTTCTTTAACTATTTTTCCGCTTTCTCCAACACAAATCCTTTTTGGGGGATTCAATTCCTCCTCGTTGCATGATAAGGCTACTGAACCGCCAGTGTCAGGTGCATCTGCGTCGCCCGAATGTAGGAATGATCGGGAATTGCCTGTTTCGATAGGTACAGTTGTTGGTGCCATTGTAGTGGTGGTATTCTGCTATTACAGATGTTGCTTTAATGGCTACTGCTGCCTTAATTGTTGTTGCAGCTTTTGGCTTTCTTGTTGTTGATGTTGTGGTGCTGGTGGTAGCAGAGTCACCGTTCCTCGTTTTGTTACTGTAGGCAGGGGGCTGTCAAATAAGTGTTAGACCTATAAGTGTAGCACTTTGGTTTTCCACCATGACTTGCAGTTGTGCTCTGATGGGCAGTTCGATAAGATCGGGAACTTTTCCAGAGATTCTGCTTCCGATATTCTTTTAATTTCTGGAAGCGAATTCCGGCCTTCAACCACAGTGCACACAATTGAACACCAAATGTCTAATTCTTGTGGTACATCTACTATTTTGACTTTCATCACCCACCGTCCAAGGTATGTAGGAAGGGGGAGACCCTCGTATTTGCACTGTACAATTGAATGTGTTTGGACTAGTGCCTCTGTGATGAACCACACTTCCAGAGAACCATATTGTCTTGCTCGTGTGAGAAAATCAATATCAGTCCAAATGGATATGTGGCGTATTGAAAATTTTCGTCGTCTTTAGCGACACACATCTGCATATAATGGTCCTTCTGGCCGTCTTGTCCTTCAAATCTGAAGGGATTGCAAGCTTGGTTTTCCAAACCCACCTATTGAAGAGTTTTTCTATTTCATTTAGGTACGTATGTTTTCCTTCTAGGAAGATATGCTCCTGCAAATTTGTTACACCTGCAAAGGAGTTGATTTAATTATTGCTGTTATTGGTGGTGTTGGTTATATCGTTTTAGCTGCTGATGTTACTCTTGTCGTTGTTGGTGGTGATGTTTATAGTTGACCGAAGTAGGTAAGCTACTTGCTAACGAGAGGAAATAATTTGCTTTGTACTACTTATTTTACTCTCCCGTCAAAGCTTTACCGTAATAATAATAATAATAATAATAATAATAATAATATTAATAATAATACTAATAATAGTAATAATAATAATAATAATAGTAATAATAATAATAATAACAATAATAACAACAATAATAACAATAACATTAATAACAATAATAATAATAATAACAACAACAACAACGATAATAATAATAATAATAATAATAATAATAATAATAATAATAATAATAATAATAATAATAATAATGATAATAATAATAATAATAATAAACGGGCTTAAATAAGCAACAGTTATAAGAAAGAACAGAAAATTACCAAAAAACAAAATAAATCATTGAATAAAGTAAGTACTCCAAAGTGTTAAAATTTAAAACTTAGCTAATCAAATTCTCGATCTCGTTTTTTTTTTTTTTCTATACAGGCTTTATATTGTAGTGGGTGACTTCAATATAAATTGGCAAAGTGACACTTACCCGTGATTATATTGTATCGGAAGCACTTAACAAGCATAAAATTATTTCGCAAACACTTGAATCATTATACCATTCTCTGAATCAGTATAGCTTTACATTTGATGTTTGATAGACGACGTTGATATAAACTGGATGCTCTTAAAGTGAGCACAATATTTATAGAGTCATGTTATTGCTGGTGATTGTAGCGCATATCTCAGTCTGTTTTCTAAACATTGTATCAACAGTCAAAGAGATACATACCAATTCAGATAACAGCCCCATACACTCACACAAAGGACATTGTACCAGCTGTTGAAATTTCGGTGGAGAACCGTCTGTTTGTCAACCAAAAAGATAGCGCAGCGAATTTTAACTTTTAATCCATTCCAAAGTAAATTAAATAATAAGATTTGAAATTCTTTACACAAATCTTCATTAACAATATCATTTCATTTGTTTCAGCGGAAACTTAAACTTTAAACATGCTTCATGAAGCTCTTAAACAATACGGAATTAACTTGTTTCCACCATAAGACGCACAGATAGTTGTTTGTCTCAACATGTGACATTGTATGTGTAGACGTAATTTTGTACAACTGTCATATGTGTATGATGGGTATATGTGTATACATTTACATACATACATACATACATACATACATACATACATACATACATATATATATATATATATATATATATATATATATATATATATATATATATATATATATATATATATATATATAAATTACATTGCAGAAAATTTAAAAGATGTCTCTATTTTCTTCTCAGATGCGCCATATGCGATGCCAAAACTATTTTCGTCTAATCATGAGTAACTCTAATGTGCATAATTTATACTTTACACAATTTTACTATTGCTAATATAATTACTGCCTATTATTTTAAAGACATATCTTCCACCTTTTTGGTCAACTAGAAGTAGCTGTTCTCTAAATGCATAATAGTACGCATATTATCCATGAATTATTTCCCGCGGGAAAGAAAATTTAATACAAGAACGCAGAATAATTGGCTGTTCGCCAGTAATTATTAGTGAGAGAGAAAACAATTAGCAACAACATCAAAACACGGACTGTCAAAATAACATTAGATAGAAACGGAAGTAAAAGTCCACTAGATTAAAACAATTTCACGTCGTTACTAAGAGTGATAATTTCTGTTTATCTTTTCTTTTATGTATTTTTTCATTTGTTTGTAAGATTCTTTATCTTCATTTCCTTATATATGAAAAAAAAATCGAAAGGAAGTGGGCCAAAGGGTTTAGACTAATGAATTATATATATATATATATATATATATATATATATATATATATATATATATATATATATATATACATATATATATATCGCCCAGAGAGACAGGAAATATATCTACGTGGAACTAATATTGAAACAAATAACTCAAACGTTAAAGTTAAGGGCAAAACATAAAAAATTCTATTCCAGCTAGTTTAAACTCTATAAGGAAATTTTAATTGCATTTGCTTTTTTATTCATTTGATTTTAGGGTATACTAAGATATTCATGGCTGCCGCAATCTAATTATCAGCTAGAAGGTATTTTAAATAAATAATCTTCAATTGATGGTATATATATATATATATATATATATATATATATATATATGCAAACACACATACACACATATATGTATTATGTGTTTCTAATGAGTGTGCGTGTGTTTGTGTGTGTGTGTGAGTGTATGGATGCATTGTTTTGTCAAACAATCACTTCTCGGAAGGAGTGTAGAGAAAATGCTAAAATTTCCAGGAATTTGTTCGACACTAGATAAGTTTATTTATCTAGACCACAGACGTAATATAAGGTCGCTAAGAGAAACAGAAAAGAGTTACAGCCATACGTACGAAACTACGTATAGATATATGCATGCGCGTGCACGCAAAGAAGCACACATGTCTCTCTCTCTCTCTCTCTCTCTCTCTCTCTCTCTCTCTCTCTCTCTCTCTCTCTCTCTCTCGCTCTCTCTCTTTCTAGCTATCAAAAGCATTTTTATAGTCTATCCAGGCTATCGAGATGTGGTTGTGTCGTTTTTGACAATCTTCCACGTTCATCTTATTGAAGAGTAGCTGATCTTGACAACCATAGGACCCACGTTTACATCCTGTTTTACCCATTACTGAACATGCCACTTTATATTAAAAAGCTATATTCAGTCAAGGCAGATGTTAGCATTTTATACATTGTTGTTAAGCAATGTATGGGTCTACAATTTTTGGGTTTATTTGTTTCTTCATTTGAAAGTAGGAATGTTACACCATTAACTAAGCAAGATGGCATCATACTAGGTTGTCGTAAAACATTGTCGTAAAGTTTTGGTCGCAGTTCATGGCTCCCCGAGAAGGCTTTCAGCAAGAAGTTAGAAATGTTATCCTTTCCAGGAGACCTCAATAAAATGTTTGGGTGCACATATAATAATGGAATGATAAAAGTGTATACACGGTATGCACTGGAAAACAAGGGACATATGCATAGCATACAGAGGTAAAAAGAAAAGTGTAAGTAGGGAGTATAATAAAGCTGTGGCCCCCTTGATAGAGGAACGCTTCTAGGAATCACCGAGGAACCCTACTGTCCGAGATTTCCCTGAAACCCTAGGAGCAAGTGCCGACTCTAATCCCTTCTCTCAGACTCACAGTTCTACACTGAGAGAGGTACTATCCACTCTTGCCAGTATCGCAACTTTCACCCATTTTTTAATAAACTCACTCGAGGACGGCACTTCTCTCTCCACTCTCAGTTTCCTTTTCAAGTCATAATACATGTTGCCATGTATTATCCGTCTCTAGTTTCCTGTAGTATGACAACGTCCAAACTCTTCCCAGCGCATTATCCATAAGCGCTTCACGGTATTCATAATGTCAGATGCTCTACCTCGGTTTTCGAACTAAAAATTGCAGATCAGTTAAAATGACAACCTTTGACAAAACGCGTCTGAGATACAGTAAATCTAGCATCTCGTTAATGAGCAATCGCTGGAGACGTCACACGCATCATCGGACTCGATATACGCAGTCGTCTAGGTAACGACTGTTGGAAATTGCTTGAGCGCCTGATCACTGGAACCGTTACACTCCCTAAAACACGGAAACGCATATGCTCTGGTTTAGTGAGATGTGAACTAGGTTAAAGTGGTAGTCGGGCAGTAATACATGACAGAGTTGACAAAGTCGTTTTCGCCTCTGCTCGACCTTTCATGACATCTCCATCTCAACCCATTTCCGAATAAGTCTGGCCAATCTGCCTATCACCTAGTGTCAGTTTTCTATCTGGGAATTTGGATGAAACCGGAACCGAGTAATTTTACAGCTCATAATATTCTGCCAACTCACCGGTCTTTAATGATGATGATGATGACGACACCACGACGATGATGAGGGAAATAACGGGGATGAGTGGGAAGATAATGATTTGGATGCTGAGGATGATAACAATGACGACGATGGTAATGTTTTGGATGATGGAAACAAAATGACGTAAAATGCAGTTAAAACAAACTAACTCTCTGTGTCAAGATGGTTAGTGACCCTTAAAAAATATAGTAGAGGAAAAAACAAACTAAGAAAGCAAACAGTGAACTACGAAATAGAATGTCAACATTCCGAACGCATCTTTCAGCGACAAAGAAAGCAAAAACACGAGAGAAAGGCAAAGAAAAAGAAAAGAGAAAAAGAAAAGAGAAAAATAAAAAATGTGTCCCTCTTCAAAACAGTGCTAACTTTACTTACAATGTAAAGAGAATAATTATATACCGGATGCTCTTCCATACTGTTAGTATTTTTTTAGTTTGCTTTGTTGCTAAAATGTTTCCAACGTTACAAGCAATTGTCCAAATCCACACAGCTACCATATATATAGTTCATCATATTCTTCTATAGCAGTTTATAGCTAAACAGTCTAGTCGTGTAGTGTGCATGTGTGTATGTGTGTATATGTATTTATACATGTTTGCTATCTGGTACAACACCGATACGCACTATTTTACGGTAATAACCGCATGAATGGTTACTGTAATATAGCAAGATTCAGCTACTAAAATATTGTTAAGCTGTCAGATTTCAGCTGATATGTGTGTCTATTCGACGGGAGTGACATGTTGCTTATTTTTATTTTGTGCATTCAATTGGTTTCAGTTATATAACAAGGATCTAAAGATGAATATATAAGCTGCGACTCACAAGACTAGAAGACTTGTCGGGTTTCATTCCTTTAGATCTCGTCTAAAACTATTAGATTAAGAAAGCACTAGGTATGTAAATAAATTAGGATCGTGTTAGATATCTTCCATCCACTTGAAGTCTTCCAAATTTGCACCAGATTTTTTTTATTTTAAACTTTCTACATTGATGTAGATTTGCATACTGATGTCGACAATTACCTTCATTTTTTAATAGAAATTAACATCATAAAAAATCAGAAACATCTAGAATGAAGTAGTTTTAGCCAGTCAGAAACCTCCATTGTTGCCATAACGGAAGGCGTAATTGTCTGCCTGTATAAGAACAGCACGGATGCAGCACAACGAAACTTTTACGTTGTCTAATGACTTGCTTGAAATGGCAGTGAAATCTTAAAGTACACTGTAACGTATATAAAGATATAAAAGGAAAAAACACTGTGTCACAGCACAATATATTCCCTCCCTGAAGCAGATCAAGTGCTTGCCTCTTGTCCCTTTAAATTACAGTCAGTCCTTCCGTTAGTAATATCTGATAGAACTCTCACCCCTTAAAACCCTTACTGTGCCCCACAGATCGATATTAAATATACTTTTATTTTTCAGGGGATAAAATTATAAACAGTCTGAAAAAAAGTGGTGGTAGTGGGGGTGGAGAAAGAAATGGTTGCCAACATTGTGATTGTATGAAGTGTTGAGCTGATGGTGATGACAATGATTACGATGCTAGTATTGATGATATTGTTCTCCACCACCAAACTTCATAGAACAATTTTGTCGTAAGAAAAGAGAAAATACAATTACTACCGATCTGTGGTGTCAGTAAGTGTTTTAAGCGTAGTGAGTTCCAAAGGTTGTATGATTTATATTTCGTATATCTTGAAACTGATATTGTGTTCTTTAATTGCAAGCTTTGAATGTAGTAATTGTTGTGAGAATGGGATAGCTGCTTCGTAGCAGCAATGTATTATGTGATGTGTCAGGATATGTGTTTTCCTAAGCATTTGCATAAGTAGGCAGTTGTAATGCACAGGATATCCCGTTGGATTATTACAATTAAAATTTCAAAAAACTCACTGTCCCTTCTACATTTCATTTAGGTTAGGCTTGGTATAGGTAGATAGCAGTTTCTTTCTTGTTTTGAATTTTAATATCCTATAGTGGCTATGATCAGTAAGGGAACTATTTATTAATTATACAAATTAGTTATTTAACATAAGGTCGGAGTAAATTCATACTGCGAAGATTATTATGACGTAGACAGTAACGTGCACTTCCTAGAGTTGTATCTTTGAATACCTTATTATTCCCAAATGATGTAGGAAATATTTGTTAAAGAACTCATATCGTATGCACACTTAATTATTACTGGGTGAATAATTCTTCACAATTCTCTTGAGATAATCGTTTTATAATCTGAGTGAAACATTCCGATGTAAATTCATCATTACGTTTTAGGGATATCTAAAAAGAGTTCTTATGTAATTTAACATGTCATTCTTTTAAGTCTGAAAGGACAACTATAGTAGTGCTGGAAACCAGTAATTGATAATCACATGACTTAAATATCGATGCTTTCCTAGTTTGCATCATGATTTGTGTTACAGTTAGTTGATCTGTCAAAGCTTTATCAGGATTCACTCCTACAGTATTATATAGTAAGTCTTTAGAACATGTACTGTCGATAAATCAGTTAGTTTAGCAGAATACTTGTAGCTATACCCATATCAAATGTGATTTTAGACGATTTTTTGATCGAAAATGAATTATGTAAGTTGATCTTATCTTAGTCTATAAGATGAGATCATCCTTGAAATATTCTAAATTAGTAGTTTTTTCCCCTTAGGTTATGAACACTATGTCCTCAGTAATTGCAAAGCAGATTGTGATGCAAAATAATCCTTAGTACCAAATTGCAATACATAAACACGTTTTAATTCAGACATTATTAAACAAATTTGTAAATGTCATTATGTATTTTTCTATGAGAAAACAAAGCTCTTTCATTAAGTTTCCTTTTGATCAAAAATAAAAATATTTTATTTAATTCGGCCTCAGTCAAAATTGGTAGGGTAAATAAAACTAATAAGATGGTCGCATTAAAATACTCTTTGTGATCAATCGAAGCAAAATAGCGTTGACTGAGAATGTTAGGCTGGGTACAGTTTGGAATGCAAAAGACTATAGTTTTTGAATAACCATCCTCTTGATATCAAATGGTGGTCTCCAATTAGATTTCCTCTAATCCATGATTAACAGTTAAAGAAAAGAAATGGTTTGAAGCACTATCACCTCGATATAGATTAGTGTCTTATTGAAATGAACTTGCGTTATCTTCAAATTCACGAATATTTATAATATACATTCCAAGATTTTGTTATAAGCGACCAGATGGTAATGATAAGATTTAAGTCGAAAAGTATATCCCCACAGTGCTAAGCAAAGGATTTGCAGACGGCTTTATTTGGTTTCAAAGTCAAATTTGCCTTTACCATTATCATGATTATATTAATGATAGTAGAAATGGTAGACCAGCTATTTTATACGCATAATAAATTAATTTGTGTTCTGCTACAACTTCTTGTATATATTACCAAAAACGTTTTATATTTGACACCCTTGCATAGATACATAGACTTGAAGATATTATATACTATCCATGTGTTTCCTTATAATAATATGCGTGATAGTGTAAAAGCTAGAATTGCAACGTGAATACTTTACTCTACAAATAATTACTTTCTCTTTCCGGTTATGTTAAAGAATAGCCCGATCGATTATTACATAACTTTTGATGTTATTTTTGTCTCTTAAATTCTCAGTCTTTCTTTTTCTCAGGATTTGAAACAGACGTTTTAGTATTTATCAAAGCGATTAACATAATATACTACGGATATGTTAGCTCCTAACAAATGATTGTTATGATGAATACTTTCCTTACGTATTCATATTGAGCTTCTATATTTTCTACGATATAATTTATTAATTGTAACATGGTCTTCGTGTTGATTATTAATTAATTTGAACGGCAGGACAATCGGTAGACCGTAACTGTGTACTGAATACGTGTCCCCATATATTTTACCTAGAATCCGATATAAATAGCAGCCAAAGTGTTCATTTGGTCCATCAAAATAAGGCCTATTAATACCATTAACTTCGGGATTAAACACATATACTCTGAAAGTGACATTTTTAGTATGTTACTTTGTCCAATATTTTCCATTTAAATTTTATTTTGCATTTTCCAATTCACCAAATTTAGAGAATAAGATATTTTCTCTTTTGAATGTCATCATTATTTCTAGCCAAATCAAGATGGTTACCATTCTCATGAAATTGTACACCTGGACATATTTTTTGATCAAACGTTTAAGAAACTTATTTCAAGATATATTTCATTTCTGTCTCTTCTTTCACTCTTCGTATGCAATATTTCTTTTTTACCTCTTTTTATTCTCTTTTTACCTATAGACTTTTGTATTAACCTAATTCTTACTCCAGATGGAGTATGAGGGGTAAATTTCAACAGTTACATATGCTAAAAGATCAAGCGTTATGTATAACAGGTTACGATGTCTACATTTTTAATTGCTGATGATTTCTTTGTAATCGTGGTTTTGATTTATTGGAGAATTACCGAGTGTACAAGCCTACATCCACACATAGTCATGGTTATATATAATATTTATATACATATATATACACAGAGAGATAGAGAGTGAGAGATAGATAGATAGATAGATAGATAGATAGACAGACAGACAGACAGACAGACACACAGACAGACACACAGATAGACACACAGACAGACAGATAGATAGATAGATAGATAGATAGATAGATAGATAGATAGATAGATAGATAGATAGATTGATAGTTAGATAGATGTGTGTAGGAGAGTGTGTGCCTTCGTATTTATGCTATGTTTGTTCTCCATCACCGCTTGACAATCGGTGCTGGTTCCTTTATGTTCCCTTACCTTAGCGGTTCGACATGTGAGACCGACAGAAGAAGTGTCAGGGTCAAAAATATGCACAAGTGTCGATCTGTTTGACTAGACTAAAATGATACCCTTGCATAATCTCAGTTCAATAACCAAAACAAGTAAAAACAAAGTAGTTCAGTTGTATTAGCTATCTGTTGCACTAAGTCAAACTACTTTGTGTCGTGAAGTTGGATTGCTTCGCGTTCAAATGTTATTTCAACGGTTTGTGGCGACTATAGTTGTGAGCAGTAATCTTGGCGATTACGCACAAATGTTTCAATGTTTTTATGTTTATATTTTCCCAAAATCGTCAGTGGTTTTTGTTTGAGATTTCTTAGGTTTTTTTTTTTTTTTTGAAAGGTTGTATAAGCTAATTTCAACGATAGTTATTCAGTCGAAGTTTTCAACTCAGTATCTGTTTTATCATATAGTCATATCTGTATTTAGTGAGCTGAATTTTTCCTGAAAGTATCTTCTGCTACCTATATTGACCTATACAGACGAGCATGGTTCTATAAGTGATTCATTTTCAACAAGATATCCGTGACAACCAATTTGAAAAATGTACTCGAAGTGGTCACATAACTGCAAGAGATACTTACCAAATCTCCCTCAGAATCATTCCCTATTATCTGAAAGCCATGAATAGATGCTTTCGTTCATTGTTATGTTGAATGTGAGTTGACCTAATGAGAAAAAGATCTACATCGAATGTATATGCGGTCTAAATTAAGAAATCGCTTACCTGAAGACATTTAAAAATATCCATAGCAAACTAATAGATATTTCTCGCACTTATAAGATTTAGGAGTTTCTGAAAGAATACTCTAACACTTATCCAACTTTATAACAATTAACTACCAAATCTGGTTCCACTTCTAAATGACATATATAACTGAGAAGAAAATTATGCAGAAGACTCTGATCAGAGAACTGCTCAATCTACGTTGATATGTGGTTAAAGAAGAGCAACATTATACTTTATTGTTAATACCTTTCCATTGCATACATGAACAAATAGTCGTAGTATTCCTTCTTTTAAAGGGTATGGTGTTTTTTCAGGCCAGATTGGCGTTATTATAAATAATACAAATAGTTTTTTTGGAAAGAATAAATAAATTAAGGCATTTAGTAGAACACGGCTATAGATATGGTAAATTAGTTAGAACGTTTAATCACTGTTTAGGTGAGAGACTGGAAATTTTATACTAATATGGTGTAACATCTAGCCTTCAATTTAGCAAATATTTTTAAACATCTGATGTTTTGGACAGTAGGTTGTCCATATTTGGACTGTTTACAAGTCACTTTAATTACATACTGCGCACCAAAATAGTTAGGTTCCTAAGGTATTTTTCGATGTTATTATTATTATTATTCAGGTCACTGCTGGGAATCGAACTCGGAATCTTGGGGTTAGTAGCCCACGCTCTTAACGACTTCAACATATGCCCACGGGTATATGATGTCCCCTCAAAATAAGGGTAGACGAACATCGCAAAACTGTCACACGAGAAGATATTGATAAATCGGGTATAGTCGATCATGTATGGAGACCACCGCCCCCTGTGGGATGAAGTTAAAATAATAGACAGGGAACACGACTGGAAAAAAGGAAAACTAAAAGATGCTGCACATATGCACAACCTCCTAAACATACCGAGTGCAGATATGAGTAGCATATGGAAACCGGTATTAAGGAAGGATAGGAAAATTTTAGATATATAAGCCCTAAAATTTACTCCATAATTGCCCAGGGACATATGGCGTAGTGGTTAAGAGCGCAGGCTACTAATCCCAAGATTCCGAGTTCGATTCCAAGCAGTAACCTGAATAGTAATAATAATAATAATAATAATAACAGCAACAACAATAGCGAAAAATACCTTAGGAATGAGAAGCCAGATTTGAAATTTCCCCAGGACACTTGATGAAGGCTTAGAGGGTATATCAGCCGAAACGTTGCGTTAACAACAAACAAGATGAAGAGAAATATCTGTCAAATGTAAATAATATAAATAGTGTACATAATTCTTCATGTCTAAACTATAGAACTGAATGAAATAGTATATCCAATTAAAAAAAAAAAGAGCATAAATTCGTAAACCACAAATCAAGATTTTATTCAGGCCACCGGCATGCAAGTTATTGAAAATATAGAAACATATAATTTAATGTGACGATTTAATTTAATCAGAAGCTCAACTCGGACGTCAATTTGTAATCACATTTGCATCATATTTTTATTATAAATTATAAAATCAGAAATAAAATATAAATATTTAGAGATTTTGGCTTTGCCGTTTCGCAGCAGACTTAACGGCATGCATTTCAATAATTATTGAAAACTTTGCCATTAGTATTAGAATTGCCAAAAACATAAGAAAACGTAACGTCCAAGAAATATTATTTTACACAGATACAACTAAGTATTCAATTAATGCTTATATCGAAATTCATGAAAAAATATGGTTCCCATGCAGTTACTTAGACTAAACGTTTGGGGTGAGTCAAGATTTGTTGAAACAGTTTCACACAAAGAGGTCCGCATAGTAATTTAAACTTAAAATTTATGGGTTGCTCGCGAGAATAACTGAGAAAACATATGTAAAGCTGTAAAACTTGATAGATCTTTCTTATAAAAAGTGCTGAACGAAAAAATATTGTATAAATGAATATAACATCTCTGAGAAATAGGGAGATAAAAACATTATATCACCATATGAAAAATCATAAGTAAAGAAAAGATAAAATATTATTGTATATCGACTTCAGTAGAATAATAATCGATAATAGAACACTGAATAAATGAAGACGATGACTAATGTGCAATTCAGAGAAATGTCATATATTAATTAAATAATGACATAAAAAAATTCTAAAAGCTAAAAACAAAAACAAATCCTTTGCTAGAAAATTACAACAGGGAAATAGATACTGATTAATCCACAGTTCTTACACAAACAAGGTTCACTGGACTTATAGCGTCACTTCATCAAATTGTCATTAAATGGCACCTTCGATTCCGTTAGCTTAGAAACAGATACTTATTGATATGCCATCTGCTAAAAACCTTGTGCTCTGTGTTTTGAGTAACAAAATAGTTATCGTTTTTAACAATAATAATAATTTTCCAGAATGGCAGACAGACAACAAGAGAAAGAGAGCAAGAGAATTAGGAGGTTATTAGGAAAACAAAGATACACATACTGGAACGAAGAAAGGTGCAATGTGTCAAGTATGACGCATGTTTGATGACAAAGAGATATATACTAGACCTGCAGAATGGTTTATGTAGATTTGTCAGCAGTTTTTATTTATTTTGCAGTACCATTAAATACATATAGTTTTAACATATAGATTAAAATAAATCTTATCTGCATTTAAAGCTAGGATTTTTTTTTTTTGTCAAAAAAATGCTTTTGCATTTTTTATAGTTATCGTGCTTTTATTGAACGGTATAATCGTCTTACCTATCTTAAATCTGTATAGAGGTCGTTACGACCTCTATTTACAAACTACACACATGCACACACTCACACACACACACATCCACACACACACACACACACACACACATATAAGTATCTATAGATGCTTCTTTACATGTCTGTATGTTCGTGGGTATGTAAGTGTATGCCTAAATTTAACCCGCTTTATTTTTTCGAGGATACAACGTAGCTAAATATTTTTGTTTTGATTAAACTATGTTTATGTTTAATGTCATTATATTTTCTAATAGAGGAGTTATTTTCTGTTTATGCTTCATGCTGCTGCTTTAACTTGATTCCCTTTACTGTAATACTAACATACGGTTTTTAAGCATGTGACTTGTAAATAAGTATTCCTTCATATTCATCTCCCTCTCTCTCACTCTCCCCCCCCCCCCACACACACACAAGTATATGTTTGTGTGCGTATGCATACAGTGCACACACACACGCACACACACACACACACACACACACACATACATATATATATATATATATATATATATATATATATATATATATATATATATATATATATATATATATATATATATATATATATATATACACAACATATACACGCGCGCGCACACACACGTATATATATATGTATGTACGTAAATATATATAAACGCATGTCTTTACATATAGTTGTGATTCTGTACTTTTCATTTGTTGCTATGCTTTCATATGGACATATATTGATATTTCAAAGTATACATGTATGTTTCGGCATGTCAATGTATACAGACACACACATCATATGAAATGGAAGAAGCGGGAGCGAGAATAAAACAAAGGGAGATTTGTAGCTGAGATTGATGTTGCTATTGTTTGTATTTATCAGTTTTATTTCCTTTCCTCTCTTCGACTATTCAGAAGAAACATATCTGACCTCAAGCTTAGCAACTGATGCAGATAAGAAGCTTATACCAGCAAGCAAATGCCATAAAATTAGCACAGATCGCATCAAATGTTAAAAGGACAAATGTTGAGAAAAAGCATAAAGTAAAGTCTCACTGCAATTTTATATCCAACTGTTATGAGAAATGTAGAAATCGATGTCTGAGATGAATTCTTTTAAAAAAAGAAACAAGTGCATTACAAAGATGAAAACATATAAAACAAAAAGCATATGAATAACACAAAGTTTAAGAAAATCAAAGAAATGGGGGAAGAAAAAGACAAACAAACAGAATTCAAAAGTAAAAATTTACTTGAAATAAAAAGGACTAGAATTATAGCTGTAATACTTTATATATTTTATATGGTTTCATATTTGTTAAAGGCAATAAGCTTTATTGTTGTTCTCATCTGAGAAGTTTTCTATGATCATTTCAACTTGCAATTGTGAAAATGTTTACACAGTCACAGCTATTTTTTAAAAATTCTGTCTACATGTATTTTTGAATAATGTAATCCTTTAACATGACTCCATTTCATGCCGGAAGTTTTTAAATTTTATACATCCATATATATATCCAACCATATGTGTGTGTGTGCTCGTATGCACGTGTATGAGCTTGCATTAGAACGTGTGTGTGTGTGTGTGTGTGTGTGTGTGTGTTTGTGTGCATTTACAGAGAAACATACAAATGTACGTTTTGTTGATATGAAGAGTTGATGCGTTTGTAACATTTACCGAAACAATCTATTTCTTCATGTTTTCCTCCAAATATTTTATCGCAGCTTTTGTCATTTTAACAGCTATAGTTTTTATACCTGCCGTTATATTGTGCGAAGGGAATTTAGAAACGAATAATAATGGCAAACGGGAATAATGAAAAATTAAATTATTGTATTACGTAAATCAAAACAAATAATTAACATAGTCGTTGGAGCCTGCACTATGATAGAAACTATTTAAATAAGTTTGTAATTGTTTGAATTGTTTGCTTAGAGATGGTATTTGCTTTCATCGTTGTATCCGTGGTGATAGTTGATGCTTTTTGTGGCATGCAGGGACTTTTATGTCAATTCAATTAAATTTCAAGTTGCGTTATAGTGCATGGCAATAGAATAGATCAAAGTTATTGTGTTAAAATGCATTCCTTACACTGCAAAGCATAGAAAGATGAGCGATATATAAAAGAAATATAACTCAAACTCACATTTAAATCTATTTCTTCTTGACAATACATGAGCCTATAAACTATAAAGTACTAGCACATAGAAAGCAACATAAACCCAAATCATCTCGTACCCAATCATGCGGAATATTTGGGATCAAGTAACTAGAAAGCCATTACATTTAAAGAGATCCGTGTGATTTATGAATATGAATTATATTTTCATGTATGTTAGCTCAAACGAAATATTCAGGCATGAAAGAGGAAATATAAGCGGCATTTTCAGTTAAAAACCCATTCAATAACATGAAAGCTCCCTAAAACTAGAAGAATTTACGTTAAAGATTTTAAATTTATTTTCGAAGCTTATCTGTAAAATAAGACAAAAACAGAAATTTATTTGATATTTAACCACGCACATTAGCATCGCCTTTGGTGTTCATACGGTAATTTAGATACTAAACAAGTGATCAGATTTGGAATCGATTCCTTTTTCGTGTACTGAATTTCTATTTCCTATCAAATATTTTAAAGTGCCATCATCTGACACAGGTTTCCCTGTGTTCCATAAAATACACACATTTCTCGCACCAGATACGCTGTCTCAGAGAAATACAATAATGATTTATTTAATAATCCTTATTTAAATAACTATTGCAAAACCTCAAAATTATAAGTCTTCTGTTGAATATAAGGAGAACCTGCAATAAACCAGTCCATTATATTACTGTTAGGTAGCATATAATGCACTCTTTGATCTATGCTTGCGCTGCGAACCATACACTGTTTCCTTAGCACATAGCTTTATCCAGTTTAATTTTAACTTCCATCAGATGTGATTTGATCTGTGATTGCGACAAAAATGGTGATAACGGTGATGTTGAGGACCGACGATGACGATGACAACGAATATGAATTTAAACTCCTACCCATCCTTATCACTATCACTATTGACATCATATCTACGTCATTATCATTATCATAAACATCATTTGCAGCTGCGTCAACATTTAATACCTCTGACATCATCCTATTTCTTCTCATACCATTCGTCATTCTCCTCTCCTGCTCCTGCTCCTCTTCTTCTCCTTCTCCTCCTTCTCATCACCACCACAGTCATATGACATATAACCAAGAATGCAATGTGGCTTTAACCTGATAAGCAAATAGTATATCTCTCAAAGAAATTAATGACTTTTCTTTCCATAATGATTTTCCCTTGTAATGACAGGTGCAGTTCTTATTAACATGCGCATTATCTGAACAATATGATAGAATCATTGTTTAAGGTCACAATTATTGAAGTGTATCATCTCTGTGGTGCCTAAGTTTCTACAAGTGGCAAATGAACTTTAATTACTCCTCGGGTGTATGTCCTATTGCTTGATTGCTTGATTAAATCTGTTCTACTGGCTATATTGAATATATTGCTATTAAATTGTTGGAAGTTTAACTTCTGATTTAAGAAAGTGCAAGTACTTACTTAAGATAAGTATTCAGACAATTAGTTTGCTGATGTGTATTATCTGGGTTGAAAAGATTATATGTCAATATTGGTAACATCATCATGCAAAGAATATTCTTGCCAGAGAGAATCGAATATGTTACAATAAGGAAGTCCCTGGGCAACGTATAAATACGTTTATGGAAACAAAATTGAAATGCCTTGCGTGACTGTGCGTTTGAGTGTAAGATTCTTTATAGACATAATTCTAAGAACGATAACATTCATATTATTATCTCCATGCTAAAACAAATTCGATCAGTAATTAAATTTCAGAGAATACAGAAAATACAGACAATTGAAAAAATAAATTTACATGGTTTTCATACTAATTTAGATCTTACAACACCTTATTCTCATGTCTAGTTGAAAATTAGTGTTTCCTAATTGGGACAAAACGGCATAGTGTACTTGTATGGCACAATTCGTTATACAAATTGATGTTAATTTTTATAAAACGATATTTTTTATGCAACCCGTGTTTTCATTCACTTATGTTTTACAGTTAAACTTAGCGACTGTATTGTTGTTTTGCAACATAATATACATTCCATAGGAACTGCGGCAATAGCAAGAAGAGCTCATTGAGGTATTATACAATACACTATATCTCCCACATTGATAAAGATGATATGCATAGTTCTCAAGGAATTGAAATTGATGGCCTAAAAATGACTGAACAATATTCTAATGGGTTCAACAACTTGCCGACATGATCCGCCTTCAACTACTGAAATATTAAAGCAAAACTTTTAGAAATTTAATATGAGTCACTATAAACCTTAATCGTGTGAATATTTGCATTGCAGCAACCTGAGGTGTTTTATAACACAAGTGTATTTCACCTACATCATCTCAGGAGTAGTATAAAAATAAAATGATGGCATAATTTAAGATACTTGTTAGTAGAATGCCGGAAAGAAATAGACAAATCCACAAAGCAATATGCTATTGAATACATTTTTCGAAACAGGTATGTTGAGCTTATTTCTGGATAACATTTGTGATTATCCCATGAAAACTTAAAGGCAGCTCAAGGATTGCAAGTATAGACAGTCTATTGTATCACACTTTCTGTGTTACTAACAAAGTGACGTGTTTATTCACTGTGATCTTACATGAATTAACATAGATCCTAGATACTAAAGTTCAGCATCTCATAAATGCAAATGATAGTATTTGAATAACAAATCAGTCTGCAATTTTTTATCTTCATATTCCTTATCATTTTGGAAAACATATCTATGAAAAAATTGTATTTTATCGCAATGTTCTTTAAATTATCAGATAAACCATGTAATATTCTATTTGCCACGTGTGTCAGTGAGCTCTCTGCTTCTGCTCTATTATAAATTACATATTTTTTTGGACAACAGTCTGACAAACAAACATACTTCACTATCTCAAAATATTCTCATCTTCCCGTGACAAGTAACAAAATTTCAAATTAAGAATTTAAAAAATGGGCATGCATTTCTGCTATCATACAGAGTAGTAAATTAAGTGACCAAATATATAATTGAATCATGTCAGTTTATACCAAATGAAGGAGATAATTTTTTATTGAAGTAATCAGTATCACTCGCATAAGTTTTTTCGTACACCACTCAGGAGCACGCACGTTGATGTGGAAGTACAGGTTTCCATAAGTTTCTGTGAATGTGTAAGCATGTGTGAGCGTGTATGTATTTATATATGCATGTGTATATACATTTGCATTTTGATTGTGTATGTATAAACATGCGTGGCTGTATGGTGAGAAGTTTGTTTCCCAAACACATTCTTCTAGATTTAGCCCTACAGCGTGTCTTTGATTATAGCCCCGAGGTGACAAAGCCTTGTGAGTGAATTCGGTGGACGGAAACTGACAGAAGTCTGCCATACATATAAATAAATGTGTGAGTGTGACTTTGTCTTTCCCCAGCACCACCCGATAACCGGAGTTTATTTACGCCTTCGTAACTTAATGATTCCGCAAAAGTGACGGATGGAATAAGTATCAGGCTAAGGAAAAAAAAAGTAAACCTAGGCGTGATTTGTTTGACTCAACTGGTCAAGAGGGTAATGAAGCATGGCCACAGTCCAATGATTGAAACGAGTAAAAGGAAAGTTACAAAAGATGAGTGCAGGATGGTGGTGGTAGTGTGTGTGTGTGTGTGTGTGTGTGTTAGCATGCGGTAGTGAATAGCCGATTAACATTACCTTACCACGTACCTAAAACACGCTCTAAAATGCTATAAATATACGAGTTGTTTGAAATTTACTTGTACGTAGATAAGAGCTTATACGTCGACTACTTAATTATTATATAACAATAACATAGTGAGTTTATGTGCGAGTGTTTAGTAGTAGTAGTAGTGGTAGTAGTAGTAGTAGTAGTAGTAGTAGTAGTAGTAGTAGTAGTAGTAGTAGTAGTAATGAGGCAGATGGAATCAAACAGCACATGAAGCAAAGGACAAAAAGAGTGTACCTGTGGTGAGTGAGAAAAGCATTGACTTCAAATCTAAATACCACAAAATGATTTCGGTAATCAACTCGCGCGAGGTCGCAGTAGTTCAGTATAGGGTTGGAATCCTGAAGAACAGAGAGGATGAGTTAAAGGAGATGGAAAAGAAGTCAAGACAGTTTCTAACGATACATAGCCACCATCATCTACGTGCAGACACTGATCGTCTGTACATGAACAGGGCAAATGGAGTAAGCGGACTGATAAGTGTAGAAGAATGAGTGCGTATCGAACTCGAGAGCTTAATGAGATACCTAGCCCAAAGTAAGGAAACTTTGCTAGTGACAGTTAGGAACGAGGGAGTATTGAGAGCAGAGTAAAAGAGAAAATAAAGACAGAGATACAAAAAAGACATGAAGAAGAATTATGCAAGAGACTGCGCTGTCGATTCCATGTAGCCATGACAGCTGAAAATCAGACTTTGGCCACGAACTGGAGAGTCAACCTCAGGAATGAACAAGTTTCTCCGCTGTGCCGCATCTGCAATAGGGTTGATAAAACCATTGCCCATATCACAAACATATACACTAAACTTGCACAAAAACCACCTCATGTTATGGCGACACGGCGAGATAGCAAAGGTGCTACATTGGGAACTATGCGATAACTGGGGGCTCGAGAGAGGCAAGACGTGGTGTGAGGACAACTTGAGAGAGTGACAGCGTCGGAGATTAACAAAATCCTCTAGGATTTCCCAATCTAAACAGATTAGGTGCTAGAACATAACAGACCGGAGCTACTGGTGTTGAACAAGGTGCACCTTATATGTTATATGGTTGATGTTTCCCCATCCCCGTGACCCACGAATAGTCAAGAAGGAAGGTGAAAAGACAGGTAGATACAACACTTAAATACGAAATAGGCCGGCTATTTCGTATGTGAATGTGAAGTTAGAGCCAATTATTGTTGGATCCTTGGGAACAGTATCAGAAGGCATCAAGAAATTGGAATAGAGCTCCCAACAGAACTGTTACAAAAAGCTTGTCTCCTTGGCACCGCTAGAATAATCAGGAAAGTAATAGATAGCTGAAATGAACGAAGAACATGGTACCGTAAGCTGCAGGTAGTAAGCTCGCTACGCATGCAAGACACCAGGATCAGCTGTTGATCAATAAAGCCATAATATAAGAAATCCATAGGAAAAAGAAGGGTCTAACTATGGCCTGGATCGATTACCGAAAGGCTTTTGATAGTATTCCCCACACATACATTCTAGAAAGACTAACCACAAACAATGTAGAACCCATAATAATGAAACATATAAAACATTCCATGAATAAGTACCAAACAGTGCTATAGCTCCACGCAAATGAGAGACTCATAAAAACCAAAGTCATTTCCATGAAAAGAGGAATATTCCAGGGAAACACGCTTTTTCCACTTCTTTTCTGCTTGGCACTGGCACCTTTATCTGACATGCTAAACAGAACTGGATGTGGATACAACTCTTATGGCAAAGCAATCAACCATGTGGATGATTTAAAACTATATGATGTAAAACAGAAACAGCTTGAAACATTATTACAGATAGTACATTGATCTACCAAAGAAATAAATATGAAATTTGGTCTAGAAAAATGTGTCAAAGCAACTTTGAAAAGAGGAAAACTAGTTAAGAGTAACAATATCACATTAGATAAAACAAATGAAATAAAAGATTTAGACCAAAGCCAGACATACAAATACTTAGGAATCAATGAACTAGATACGATACAACACGCACAAATAAAAGAGAAGATAAGAAAAGAATACTATAGAGAAGTTAGATTAATACTGATAACATATCAATGCTAAAGACAAGATAATAGGTATCAACACTCTAGCCATCCCAGTTATAAGTTACAGCTGGAATATTCTTAACTGAAATCTAAATGAAGTAATCAAAATAGACAGGAAAACAAGAAAGTTAATCACAGAATTTAGGATGCACCACCCAAAATCTGACATAGAAAGGCTACATATACAACGTATCAAAGGTGGTAGAGGCCTTATACGACTTAGAATCTATCACAAAATAACCACTATAGGATTGCAGACATACCTACTTCAGAAGCAAGGAAAGCTGATACAAATATCCAAAAAACACGAACAAAACAAAAATGTATTTTCTGTCTTTACGGAAGCTGACAATTACTAAAAAAGAAGTCATATTACATAACAACTATGAAGAAATGAAGAAGTAACAAAAGCTGTGAAACAACTGAGATTCAAACTAAAACTGAAACAGCAACGGATCATGGTAAAACAATGGCAAGAAAAGCCTCTACATGGTAGATATTGGGTTAAGCTAAACAGAAAAGGAATAGACAAAGCAAAATCCCAACAATGGATAAGAAGATCAGGATTCACATCAGAGACTGAAGGACTTTTAACTGCCATGCAAGATCAAAGCCTTCCCACCAGCAACCACCAAAATCACATAATGAAAAGAAGTACAAATAACTTCATAATATGTGTTGATGGAGTAGAAACAATAAATCATATTGCCTCTGGCTGCCCAGTCCTGGCTAAGAAGGAATATATTCACAGACACGACAGAGCTGGGACCTTTATACACTGGAATCTATGCCAACGTTATGGAATGACAGAAAAAAGATGCTATAAGCTCACGCCAGAAAGGTCAATGAACATGAAAAAGCAATATACACAGATATGGATATCGAGGCTAATAGGCCAGATATAGTTGTCAGAGATCACGAAGAAAAAGATGCTTTCCAATTGATGTATCATTACCAATAGACGTTTCTCCTAGAGAAAGGGAGAAACTTTTAAAACGCAAAGACCTGGAAATAGAAGTAACTCGAATGTGGTACCTATAAAGAGAAACAATTCCTATTTTAGTAGTTGCATTAGATATGATAAAAAAAAACATTAAGACAACTACATAACAAAAACATTAGCATATACAAGTATATATAACATACAGAAAATAGCACTACTAGGCGTGGCACACATCCTACGTAAAACACTTTCAACGCGGTGAAAATAAGGACACCACAACAAACGGCAGCACATACCCAAGACACACAGATCAGTGCTCGGTAGTGCAATGAAAACATATGATGAAAATAAGACTACATAATAATAATAATAATAATAATAATAATAATAATAATAATAATAAGACTACACCGGGGATGTTTAACAGAGGCTACACCGGGGATGTTTAACATGTGAGAACGATAAATCACTGCTCCGAAATTTATCCAAAACCATCGGAAATAAAGACATCGCATGGAGCCAAAAAATAGCTGACAAAGGGTTGGACTATATCCGAGTAAGTAATACTCATTGAAATTTATTTCTATTTTTCCAAATATGATGATGTATTTTAACTTGATACCTCCACTACCCGCACAGCGATCGTATACACACGTGTTACATCAAAATCAGACCATCTCCAAACCCAAACACCATGTACAAAAAAATTACAAACAGATTAAATAAAACCGGTATTATTCCACCCAAGAATAACAACCGAGAAGTGCGTACTGTAAGCTTATTACACAAAAAGTACGAAGATCTGAACGTGCAAAACAATCTGACAACAGAAATGAACGAACCGGTACCCTACGAAAACGATGACCGTCAAAATAAAGGGCCAGACGTTGTTCTTCATGTCCCGCAAACAAAACCAAAACGGCATAAATGGACACGTGAGGAATACATTTCGATCCTACACGCTTATTCCACAGCAGTGCTCTGCCCAAAAAACGAAAACGCAACAACACATACATATAAAATATGGAAGAAAAATAATGTAAATAAAGACCTCGATAAAACAATGAACCGTAACAAACTAGCTAACATAAGAAGATATATTCTAAAAGCAAAAAAGATATCAGAAATAGAAATAGAACAATTGAAAGGAAAAATACATCAGGAAAATCTAGATAGTAGTCACACAGCAATGCCAAATAATAATATAAGTACTGAGATATCAGAACACGAGGACAAACGTAACATTTCCGGCAAAAAAGAAGTAAACAAAAAACAACAAACCCAGAGCGTAGAGATGTATAATAGCGTACAAAAAGCACCAATCCAGAACACCACTGACAAACATATGAATGAAAAGGAAGGCAAAACAAATCTAAAGCCTGGGAATAACGAAGGGAAACCTAATGATTACGATACTATGAAAATGAGAATAACCAAAGAACTGAAAACCACAGATCTTAGAATGGACCACAGATTATATCTCCCAAAAATCAAAATAGACAATAAAACAACATCAATAATAAATAGCATAAACCTGGCCGTCACGGAAATAACACCCACAGAAACAACAGGCAATATCACTGAGCTAAATGACATAATATATGCGGCAGCCACTGCAGGCACAAAGAAGCAGGATACTCACTCAAACCCATCCGAACAGGAGTTCTACCACCCAAACAGACCTTGTGGATAAATAACATCCAGAACAAAATTATAAAAAAGAGAAAAGATTTATCGATTCTCAACGAAATTAGTAAACAATCAACAGAACTAAGTAACAAGAAGAAAACAAAAATACTGTACAAATACAGCATTACAGAAAAAGACTTACCTGAGGCAAAAGAAAAACTAAAGCAAGACATCCTTGCCAAAGCACAAAGGATCCGCCGGTATGAGAAACGCCAACGTTTCTTTCAACAAAACAAACAGTTCAAATCCAACCCCAAAAAACTCTACCAAGAACTAGGTAAAAATAAAATAGACATTAGTGCAGCACCAACAGTAGAAGAACTGGAAGAATTCTGGAAACAAATATGGTCGGTGAAGCAACAACCCCAGAAAAGGACCATTAAAACAACGAACTTAGCACCTGAGCGACTCTGGGTCCCTATAACAACTGAAGAGGTCACCCAGACACTGCAAAGACTAAGCAACTGGAAGGCACCTAGACACGACAAGATCCCCAACTTCTAGTTAAAACACCTGCCAGGAATGCATAAAAAGCTGGCAGAAAACTTTAACAACATACTAGCAGATCCAGAGACAATGCCTGAATGGCTCACGAAAAGGAAAACCATCTTAATCCCCAAATCCACGGAAACGGAGAAACCACAAAACTATAGACCTATAACCTGTCTCCCTACGATCTACAAAGCCTTTACGGCAATAATATCGCAGAGATTGAGTAAACACCTGGAAAATAACAACCTGTTTCCAGAAGAGCAGAAGGGATGCTGCAAGGGCTCATACGGCTGTAAAGATCAATTATTGATCAATAAAACCATAACTGAAGACAGCCGCAGAAAGAAGAAAGGCCTTAGTATGGCCTGGGTGGACTACCAAAAGGCTTTCGACAGTGTTCCTCACACGTCGATTTTGGAAACACTAGCCATAAACAAGGTGGCACCAATTATTATAAAATACATAAGGCACTCAATGAACAAATGGCAGACAGTGCTACAGCTCCAAACAAAAGAAGGTCTTGTGAAAACGAAAGCCATCCCCAGTAGAAGAGGAATATTCCAGGGAGACACGCTCTCTCCACTCCTGTTCTGCCTGGCACTCACACCTTTAACTGAATTGCTAAATAGAACTGGTTGCGGTTACAAATGCTACGGAAAAACAGTCAACCATCATTTATATATGGATGACCTAAAATGATATGCTAAAAATGACAAAGAGCTAGAAACACTGCTACAGACAGTACACGGCTTTACCAAGGAAATAGATATGAAATTCGGATTAGAAAAATGTGCCAAAGCAACCCTGAAAAGAGGAAAATTAGTTAAAAGTAGCAATATAACACTAGATAAAGCCAATGAAATAAGAGAACTAGACGAAAGCCAACCATACAAATATTTAGGAGTCAATGAACTAGATACGATACAACATACGCAAATGAAAGACACAATAAAGAAAGAGTACTATAGACGAGTTAGATCAATACTAAAAACAGAGCTCAATGCTAAGAACAAGATAATGGGTATCAACACTTTATCTGTCCAAGTTATAAGCTACAGCTACAACATCCTTAACTGGACGCTAAACGAACTATTTAAAATAGACAGGAAAACAAGAAAAATAATGAGAGGATATAGGATGCACCACCCAAAATCTGACATAGAAAGGCTATATATATACAACGCACAGAAGGTGGCAGGGGTCTTATACAGCAGGAAAATTATTATAAAATAACCACCATAGGACTGCAAAAATACCTACTCCAGAAGCAAGGAAAACTAATACAAATAGCCACAAAACACGAGTAAAACAAAAAACTGTTTTCAGTATTTAAGGAAGCTGACAAATACAAACAAGAAATCAATCTACCTAACAAATACGAAGAACAAGACGAAACAACAAAAGTTATAAAACAAATGAAATCCAAACTAAAACTAGAACAGCAACGGACCATGATAAAACGATGGCAAGAAAAGCCCCTACATGGTAAATACTGGGCTAAACTAAATGCAAAAGAACTAGACAGAGAAAAATCCCAGCAATGGTTGAGAAGCTCAGGACTCAAAGCAGAGACTGAAGGATTTTTAATTGTTGCACAAGACCAAAGCCTCCCCACCAGAAATTACCAAAAACATATAATGAAAAGAAACATAACAAGTAACTGTAGAATACGTGGAGATGGACAAGAAACAATAAATCATATTATCTCTGGCTGCCCAGTCCTGGCTAAGAAGGAATATATTCACAGACACGACAGAACTGGGACCTATATACACTGGAAGCTATGCCAACATTATGGAATAACAACAGAAAAAAGATGGTATAAACACACGCCAGAAAAGGTCACAGAAAACGAGAAAGCAACCATACTCTGGGATATGCCAATACTCACAGATAGAGAAATTAAGGCCAATAGACCAGATATAGTTGTCAAAGATCATGAAGAAAAAAATGCTTTCTAATTGATGTATCAATACCAGCAGATGAAGACGTTTCTCTAAAAGAAATGGAAAAACTTTCAAAATACAAAGACCTGGAAATAGAGGTAACTCGAATGTGGAATCTAAAAACAGAAACAATTCCTATTATAGTAGGTGCCTAAGGTATAATAAAAGAATATTCAGACAAATACATAAAAAACACCAGGACTTACAAATATATATAACATACCGAAAATTGCACTACTGGGCACTGCACACATCCTACGCAAAACACTTTCAATAAAGTAACCATAAGAGCATCACAACAAACCACAGCACATACCCAAGGTGCACAGAGCTGCGCTCGGTAGTGAAGTGAAAGCACGTTATAAAAATAAAACTACTGAACAATAAGAATAAAAATAATTTTTCTTTATTGGCCACCGGGGCTGAACGCAAAACAAAGAGGACGATAAACATGCAGGGTCAGTATGCTTCCCCAATCAGCGGGAGTTCCACCGTAAGGTGACCAAAGAGACTCACTTTCCTTTTCAGGTGGAACCTGGAAAAGTTATTGAGGCCTTGGTCAATGAGGAAAGAACCCGTCTTGAAGCCTTTCAATCGTGTCCACCACACAATCTCTTTTGTCATAGCTACCAGACAGAGAAAAACTGCCTTCCTTCTCTTCAAAAGGAAAGAGGCAGGGTGATTTTCACAATGGATGCGGACGATAGCCGGATCCGATATACACGTGACAATAACTGTTCGACAAAGCTCAACAATTCTGTAGAAGAGCATGCAGAACGGTTTCAACACTCCGCATGCATCTCGGACAAGTCCAACTCACTGCACACCCCTACCTGTAGAGCTTATCTCGAACTGGCGCACCTATCGGTAACAATGCCAGGCCAGGGCTTTCTGGAAGTTGTCCGTTGATCCCAGCGCGAAAGTCCTCCGGAAGAGACCAGCCAGTTGATCCTCCTCGATGCCCAGCATCTCTGCGAGTATCTCATCAGTCTAGCCCTCCACTAATCTCCTATAGAACTCCAAGATAGAACTTCCACCTACTGCATTACCCGACTGGCCGAGGGCTCTAAGCACTTGGATGCACTCTAGGTTGTCAAGCGACCGATGCAGGACTGTAGCTCCGTCATGGAGACGATCTCTGGAAAAGCGCGTTCAACAAACGGCAACCACACCTGGTCACCGTTAAGGTGTCGCTGGAGATGTCACAGCCTCAGCGCATGCCAGAAAATCCTCAGCCAGAACATGCACACTGACTTCTACTGGCTGCTCATTGCTCCTGTCACCATTTCGTATTCCCTTAGGATAGTGCTGACCATCTCAATTTCCGAGATGTCCGACACTATCACAGTGACGTCGTCCGTATACGCTGAGACGAACCTTCCTCATCCCAGTTCACGCGGGATTCCCCTCGAAACCTCCAGGTTCTGCAGTAATGGCTCGAGTGCGAGCACGTAGAGAAGAGATGTGAGTCGCCATCCATGGCAGGACTAAACGATTCCGAAGGTGACCAAGTAATAATAATAATAATAATAATAATAATAATAATAATAATAATAATAATAATAAGAAGAAGAAGAAGAAGAAGAAGAAGAAGAAGAAGAAGAAGAAGAGGAAGAAGAAGAAGAAGAAGAAGAAGAAGAAGAAGAAGAAGAAGAAGAAGAAGAAGAAGAATTTTTACATGCTGCCTTTAAAGAATTAGCGACAAAACAACAGTTAATGTCTCATCTATGTTGATGAAAAGCTCATTGGGCTTTAGCATTTAACGAGCTAAACAGATTTAATGCAGACAATTTAATACAGAATAATAATTTTATTTCCCAAATCATGTCCTATATTCTGAAAGTAATCGTTTGAACTTCTCATTAATACGTTGCACGCACGACAACGTTTCTCTTAATAACAAATATATGTGTTAATTTCCACGTACGATTTTTCTATTTCTTTGCTTATTTTACAGATAATAATATGAAGATCAATGAGTCAAGTAAGAAAAGCAGAGAACATATTTGATAACAAAGGCAGTTTTATTAACATAACTGATATACACTTCATACGTATGCGTATATATTTATATGTATGTGTTTGTTTATCAATGTATGCGTGTATATATGTAAACGTGTATACACACATATATATATATATCTATATATATATATCTATCTATATATATATATATATATATATATATATATATATATATATATATATATATATATATATATATATATATATATATATATATACACGCATATTTACACACACATACCCACACATAGATAAATATATAGATAGATACATAGATAGATAGAGAACAAGGTAGATAGATAGATAGATAGATAGATAGATAGATAGATAGATAGATAGATAGATAGAGAAAAACATATCAAATAATCATAAATTTTAGTTTCTTTGTTAGACTAATACAATGTTAAATATTATAATACAATGTTAAATAAAATACGAATACATGAAACATATTCCTACATATTATTTACAGAGATCTACGTCATTTAAAGTCGTACGTTTCAAAGTAACTTATATTTTTTACCGATCAGTGTGATACATAAATATTTGAAACTAATTCATTGCAAATGGTTAGCATCAAAAGCATCATGTCGTTTCTTGATACATCCGTTTTGACATATAATGCAAACAGGTACACTAAATCTACATAGTTAATACGTTTTCAATTTTTCTCTATTATCATAGCAAGGATCTTAGTACATTTCTTCTAAAATTTCTATAATCTTATTATTTGTAAATTATAGTTTCACAGAATTATATTTGCAGATATATCGTTTCTCTTTTCAAAATATCTACTTTTATAAGTCACCGAAACATAGTTAGTCAGCTTCAAGAACAATTTTCATATGTTGAAACATTTTATTCAATTGGCAGTTTAGAAGATTTCTACATTTTCATGTTGCTACTATAAATGTATCCCGAGTTTTGCGCTTTTAACTTATCATTGTCAAAATATTTATCTAAACAATTATTTTTGAGTTTAAATGGACGGATTTCCACCGAACAATTTTAATAATCAACAATAGGAGCCTCTCATTATTAGCTGCAAGTAAGGTGGCGAGCTGGCAGAATCGTTAGCACGGCAGGCGAAATGTTTAGCGGTATTTCGTCAGTCCTTACGTTCAAATTCCGCCGAGGTCGACATTTCCTTTCATCTTTTTAGGGATGACAAATTAAGTACCAGTTGCGTACTGGAGTCGATCTAATCGATTGACACCCTATTTCAAAATTCCAGGCCTTGTGCCTATAGTAAAAATGCCACAAATTCGCACCATACTGCGTTAAAATAGGAAAGCAAATATCCTCCAAACCCTTTAAATTTTGAGATTGGTCTGCTCGAGTCGATTCAATGTAGGTTATACCGTAACTGCTTTTTACGTACATGAATAAGTTTCTCATCGCGTACGTAATGAAATAACATACATACTTTACTTCAGTGTCAAAATAACGTCACCTTTTATCGGGCACAAACACATACTCACGCATTATATAAATGACAGAGTACTTTTTAAATGGAATATAAATGGAATTTGGTATTGACCAGATGCACCTATTCTGCAAGACATTCGTTTAAAATTTTCGTTCAAGGCCAGTAATTTCAGGAAGCGGGTAAGTGGATTACAGCAACCGTAGTCTTCAGTTGTTACCCATTTGATCGCAGCCGAAGGGATAAAAGGCAAACTCGACTTCGGTGGAATTTGAACTCAGAACGTAAAGGCGTGTGAAATGCCACATAAGCACTTTTTTCCCGCCTACCTCGCTGCCTTGTCTATTTTACCAAAAAATATTAGTATCATAGAAATACAGGAGCTGAGTACATTGCAAGAATATTTCAAGTAGGAAATTTCTTTTTCTTTATTGATTGTGTGAACAGGAATTCGGTAACTAATTTGCTCTATAATTATGTTCTAATCATATCCTTAATGCATTGCAATGTTCTAACTTTATATTTAAGAAAACTATTTTTAATAGAAAAAAAGCATATTGCAACTAAATAGTCAAACTAGATGTATGTTATTATATTAGATGTTATACTAATCTATATATACATTTCGAGTTTGTGCATATGTGTACAGAATAATATGTCAGTTGAATAAAATGAATCATGGTCTGGATTTCACGTTTTGTATTATGGTATATAAAAAAATTATAATGTTGAAGTGTGTTAAACACTAACAAAAATAATTTGTAATGTTCAATTAGCGCTTTCATACGTTCGTAGTAATCCTCAGATTTCAAAATGTATTAACTGACAGATGAGTTGAGTGCTTGACAACTGTAATAAAATGACTGATTTCTTTCCCTTTTTGTGCCTCTTAAAAGGCTCCAACAAGCTGAAATTATTTGATCAAACAGCATGCAGCTTAAATGTCAGTTTGCCGAGCGCACCGATATTACTGGCATAGAGCCCGTCTTTATTTTAACAAATTAGCTTACTGTTTACATTTAATGGTTTTATGAGTGAGCAAACTTAGTTGGTTTCGATCGTTTTTATTTCAGTTGGTGGAGTCTTCAGTAATTTGCTTATATTCATATGTTAAAGATATATTTTAATCCACATGGTTAACTAGTTGTTATATTATTGTAGTTATTTCCGTTCATAACAAGTTTGAACTTTTTAATAAACAGTTGTTTTTCTATTATCTTTGTTCCAACCTCACTTCTTTCATGTAGTTTATGGAAAGGAAAAATTAGAAATATTTTGTGACCATATGTTTCTACATGTTCACTCAATGGAATTTGGAGAACATTAGTGTTCCGGATTTGTTGCCTATTGACTCGTATGCGTTCCGATAATGCCTTCCTGTCTCACCAATATATAGTTCCTCAAAATTCAAGCATTTAATGCAGTAGATCAAATTTCTGCTGTCACAGTTCATATCTGCAATTGCGGAAATCTGTCCATTTTTTTGTTATAATGGATCTACCATCAGGCATCTATTGACACGTTCCACATCTGTTATCATTACACTTGGATACTGTGAATATTTTATCTTGTTTGTTCATGTTGAATTTTGCCTTTATTAATAGTTTACTTGTATTATGTGGTTACCTTTTGCTTAAGATAAGTATTTGATTACTTATCATGTTTTTTTTTTAATTCGTCACTTTGTTTCATGATTGGCAATTTTGTTTTGATGATGTGTTGGTGATGTTTTGGTGATGCAGATTGTGTGTTACTAGAAATCATATTATGTTCAGTTCATGGGTTCCTCTTTCTCGTGTTGTCCTAAATCGTTCTATAGATATCTCTTTTGCTCGTTGTATGCTATTTTCTATACGTAGGGGAGGGTTATTCTGCTTGAGCAGAAGTCCTTTGAGTCGTATTTTCCTGGCATTTGCATCATCTACTATAGTACAAATTTTCCGGGCTAGACAGAACGGGATGTTGCGAATTGTGTTTGTTGGGTGGCATGAATTGAAATTTAGGTACTAATATGTGTTTGCGCTTTTGTTATAAATATCAGGTGTGATTCTGGTGTTGTTTTTAACTGCCATTATATCAATAAATGTTAATTGTGTGTTGCTCATTTCTCTTGGGAATCTGAGACTAGGTGTAGATTGCTGAGGAGGGTGCTGAATTCTTGGGATTTGTTCCAAATTTGGTATCTTTTCCATGTATCCTTTATATATGTTCTAAAGCTGATGCGGTAGTTCTCTTCAATTTTTTTTTATATAGGATTGTTCCAAGTATCCTAATACTGATTTCGCGAAAACTGGAGCAAATCACTTCCTCATAGCTGTGCCTCGAATTTGGAGTTAGTTTTTGTCCATTGGAAATGAATGCATTGTTTTCTAGGATGAGACTGACCGCGTCCAGTATGAAGGTTACAATAAATCTACTGGGGAGCGATTCTCAGTGTGTCTCGACCCAATATTTTATGGCAGTAATTTCCAAATCATGTGGAATGATGTTCGTATATAAGTTTGTTACATCAAAACTAACTAACAATGAATTGGATTTTGTTGTTTTAGGCAGATGTGACTGGAAATTGATGTCATCCCGAATGAAACTAGGTATGTGGCTACATAATGGTTTTAGGATAATGTCAAGGAGGTTGCTCAGATGATATGTAGGATAGGCTGGACCAGCTATAATGGGTCTCAATTCAAGGTCTTTTGGTTGTAGTAATTTTATGTATTCACAATCTTGTTCCTTTGTAGCATTCTGTATTTCTTGTGTATTCTAGGTAAGCCATAGAAGTTACTGGATTTCGACTCAAAATTGGTAATACAGTGCTTTTCATTAGGAGTGTGTGAGTTATAACGTTTTGAGACTAAATAAATGAGTTTCTTCATGATGCGATGGTCAATGTTCGAAGGTGTTTCATGGTAGAACGTTGTATCCTTCAAATGATCTTCAGTTATATCCTGGTGACATTCTGTATCCATTGTACCAATGACACCCCTTTTATATGCTTGTTTGATGAGAATTGTGTTGTAATTTTGAAGGCGAATAAGTGCAGACTTTACTAGTTTTGAAATGTTTGATCTGACGTTCATGTTATACCACAGTGGAAATCTAGAGACGATATCAACGAACTGATCTACATGTGTATTTCGTCCTTTTGGCGGGTTAACTTTTGATTTATTTTTCGCCAAGGATTCGTCATTCTCATTATTTTTATCAGTAAAAACTCCACAAGTCGTAGTTTCCGACACAAGTTTTGTACACATTCCTCCAATTCCCGATGGTTGACTGTAAGTGTAGGTGTGAATTTTAGTCCGTTCATCAATAATTGTCAGAGGAGCTTACTCATCAGGAAGTTAATAGCATCGCTGTAGTATGTGTCGTATGTGTGATGTGTTGAAGTGTTCACCACCCTTTAAACCTTTACTTTAAAGCACATCAGAAACGTTAGAGAACAAGTATGGAAAGTAGACTTGATATGGTTTTATATGTCAAAGGCAGCAGATTGTAACGTCGCATTCGATTTCATTATGCCTTGAAGGAAGCGAGAAAAGAGAAGGCAGTAAATTATATAGTGCTGGTCAAAGTTTGTCAGGGAAATTGATGGAGTGTAGAGCTGTGTTAGTTAGTATTTGGCAGCTGAGACATTATAGTCTTGCTTTTATAAGTGGATCTGGATATAGCCGAATGTAGTGTAGAAAGGTTTACGTTCGGAAATGTATGGGGCAGCAGAGGAAGTGCATATTCGAAGTTGCAAAGGATCATTGGATGAAGGACTGAGCAGAGAATGCCAGAGTAGTAGCAACCGCTCACACGAGATCTACGCTACATAAACAGCAAAAAATATCCACTAGGTTTAATGTTGCTGATCAGAGTTGTTGATATATTATTATTATTATTATTATTATTATTATTATTATTATTATTATTATTATTATTATTATTATTATTATCATATTTGGTTTGAACTTTTGGCACAAGGCCAGCAATATCGAAGGAAGGGATACGCCGATTACATTGATCCGAGAGCTCAACTGGTGCTTGCTTATCTTATCGACCCTGAAAGGCAAAGTAGACATCGACGGAATTTGAACTTAGAACATAAGGTGGGACGAAATGCCGCTAAGCATTTTCCCCTGGCGTACTAATGATTCTGCCAGCTCACGGCAATAAGACATGATTCTACATATACGGATATACACGTGTATTCAAGTAAACACACACATACACATATATAATATACAGATATGTATGCAATTATGGATATGTGTGTGAGTGTGGGTGTGTGTATCGATCTATGTTCACTACCGACGAAACTATCCGATGTCCACAAACAACGCTGGTCAATTGCACTTCTACTTTTCCCTTTCCTTTATGCCTGAAGTATTTGGCTTTGAGGTCTTTCCATCACTTTCCCGTTCTTGCGGGGACGTCATCCGATGGATTGGACAACACTCGACAAGTGCATCCACGATTTGTTGTTTGTGAACTTTGTAACATGTCCATATTTTTGCTTTTCTAGAATTATTTCATTTTGGATATCCTCTTGCAATGATATTCCTAGCATTATACTTTTCATAACCATTTCTCTTTCTCCTTGTCATACATAATGTACCAATAATGCATAGGAGTGCAGGGAGCGTGGTAATATTTCAGAAATTCTTTAGCTGTACTTTGAACACATCTTTAATCGAAGCAAATGTGTTCCATCCAGTTTTTACTGAACACAAAATTTCGTCGTCCATGTTGAGTTTCATCAGTGTCCTACCGTTATCCAGTCGCGAAAGGCGGCGGGCTGGTAGAATCGTTAGCATGTCAGGCAAAATGCTTAACGACATTTCGTTAGTCTTTACTTCCTGAGTTCAAATTCCGCCGAGGTTAACTTTGCCTTTCGTCCTTTCAAGGTCGATAAATAAGTACCAGTTGAACACTGCGGTTGACCTAATCTAGTTACAATCCCCATCGAACTGGATATCTTTGTGCTATAATTTGAAATCATTATTCAATCGCGTGCTGTAATTTCGGACGGCTTGTATTTTGATTCCGTACAGTATATTTTAAAGCATACTGTTGAATTTTGGGAATGGCGCTCTGTAAGTATGGTGTGCAGCTCTGATCTGAGATTCTGCGATGGATGACTTTGACGTCATCTACGAATCAGACGTGTTAGTAGCTTGTTGTCGATGCCATATTTGCAAGAAATATTTTGTTCATAAAATTCAAAATAAGCGTGAAAAAATGGTCATATGCATTCACCTGAAAACATGTGGCTTAGAAGACAAAACTGATCTTCAGAATAGATGAGTATAACTCGTTGGAAGACCTATATTAAGACATCTAAACAATCTTCGCAATGCCACCAACAACCAAATGCATTACGTCTATTTCACCTTATTTTCTTTATTTCATATAACCAATGACTATGTCGCGAAAGTATGTAGTGCTTATCAGAAAACAAAGACTATTTCATTTCAGTTTCAATAAACAATTACCAAACTTATTCACAGTTAGAGAGACACTTGAGATGTAGGAGCCTCAGTACAGGTCTGCGCAGCTTTAGCCACAGCACGCCTAGTTCACTCATCAGCTACTGAATGCAGATGGACTGTCTGATGAGCGGAACATGTCTCTTCCCCAAAACCCGGAGGAGCAAGTGCGCCAGCTTAATCCCTCAGGGCACTGAGCAAGGGAAGACAGTGAGGTGGTAGTAGATGACAGAAGCATTGTACGCATTCACTAACTCTGCTCATCCCTTCAAGGACAGATTTTTCTCTGCCCATATGTGGGTGAGACTAGCCACCCTGCTCGTCACCTACCCTCAGTGAATTGTAGCATTGTAGCCAGGATCCACCTCTGCGGCCCGGGCTCATAGAACGGCTTTCACACCGTTGTGTCCTAGAGCAGGAGTACCAGCTCTGACAACGTAACCTTCGAGTTTGGCATTAAAGAATTGATCAATATCTAATCTCGCCGCCATTACGTCGGTGACAATGCACATAAAGCGTCACTTCTAGCTATCTGGCTAGGCTTCCCTCTCCCTTATATTCCTTTAACATTATTTCTTAACTGAACCCTGCCGACTCTACCCTAATAGCCATTTTCAGAGCCATCCCCATTGGTTGTTGTCGATTGCCTTCGACAACTCCCGATGCACACCTGGTCTAAACCGGTCTCTGAATGCTTGACACGCCGGGGAAGACGCGTTCTTCTTCAAGTATCCGGGTCCTTGCCTATGGATCCTATCTATATCGATAGTACAGATCACCAAATTGTGATCTGCGTAACCGACGACTTTCAACCGTGGACAATTTATGATACTTCTATTTACAGGCCTACATACAATCTGGAAGGCCCGATGTTGTTTGTCCGCGTGCATTAGGAGAAGTGAGTCGGTTCCTGTCAGTCGATTGGAAGTGAGTGAGCAGGCTTTTGAGGCTTTTACATTACCCTCTCCTATCGGTTAACCCTACCCTATTTAATCTGGCGAGCGAGATGGGGTTCCAATCGCCTACTATGACTAAAGAGGAAGACGTCCCAAGGAAAACCTCCAAACGTTTGAAGAAATCTGGTTACCAGTCAGGGCTTAAATAGTGACTAGTCTAAAAGCAACACCGTCGCTATTGCTCACATCAAGGACCACCAAATAATCATTCGGGGTCAGGAAGATTGTCTGTACCTCTTGACCCAGGCATTTCCTAAACATAACTAGCCTTCCATTCCAGGCCGACTAGGAGGTGAGGAAATCTCAAAATCACCAAACTTAGGGACTAGATCTCGTGTGTCCCAAAACGTGGTTTCTCTGTCGGCTGTCACATTCATAGCTAGCGACCTGAGATCGTTTGAGCAAGTGACCTTGCTTCCAGGACAACACTTGATATGCGTCATGAGGACTGGACAAAATCTGAACAAGGAACAAAGGACACAACTTGCTCATCAGGTACCGTAACGTCTTGGGTTTCGTTTGGGAACCGCCATCAAATACTACTCGTGGCTTTTACATTAGCTGTTGCAAAGTCATGAGGGAGGCTTGCTGTAAGACTTTTGTATACTTCCAGAGGTATTCGCACCATCACCTGTGTATCTGGCACTTGAACGGTGCAAGTTCTGAAGATCACACCCTCTCTCGATGTCCTTCCTTCGTGCCATAAACGCTATCAATTCTTTGTTGGTTCACCTCACAAGCGCGAAGCTTTTTGCTTTTGTGGTTGGTTGCTGTTATCGGGATTGTTTCCATTATTATTTTGGAGTGTGTCTGCCTGAGGGGAATGATGTTGTATTGCGTTTTATTCTTGGCTCATTTCGGTTATTTAGTTCTCAATAATCTTCACTGCGTGATGCAGATGTATGCGTGTCTGTGGAATCGGGGTGGGAGTCTATATTGTATTTGAGTTTCGACGAGAATGAAGAGGATGGAACCTTCACTGGGAGAGCTCCTAGGTTTGTGTGTGCCAGTTATTACTATCATCTCTGATGTTGTTGGTGTTCTTCCAGCGTTTTTTTGATTTTGCTGTACCCGTTGTCGTTGATGCCTTTGGTGCCGGGGCTGGTATCACTTTTGTTTTTGATAGTTGCTTGTTTAGTTGAGGCATTTTCTTACATCAAGGGTTCTTTGTTTTCTGTTAGAGCAAGAACACTCTCAAGTGACATGACACCTTAAACATGTGGCACTGAGGTTTCTACCACCAATCGTGTCGCTCTTCGTCTCCTGAAAGTGAATGAGGTTTTGGATCTTATAGATCGTATCCGGTTTAACATGGAATAGGAACCACAGTCGCACACAAATCCCAGATGGGTCCGCTTCACCTCAAGGAGGCAATTATTTCCTTCCAAAATGATACACGCTAAAATCAACCATATGTTTAGCTCAAGTAGAATTCTAGGGCTGATTATCCGCACTATCCTGCTTTCTAGAAACGATGAGTGGAGCACATTTCTTTACGCCGACAGAGAATAACAGAGTGCGTGGCAACCGGAGTTTCAGTGTTGAGGAACATTGAAATGCCCGCAACCTGGTTTCCTCTCGTGATATGATGAATGTCGGAAATTATCTCTGTCAGTGCATCTTCGGATTTGAGCCCCCAAACAGGCACAAACAACTGCACCAACCGAACCTATACAAAAGTGGAGGTTTTGAAAAACAACGTTTCGAGATACAAATCAAAACGTTAGAGTGAAAAATCACACGTACATCATATACAAATAATAATAGCGATCTGAAAATTTGGCACAGAGCTAGCTATTTTGGGGCAGGGGATTTCTGTTCAACAACTACTTATGTCGACCTCACCGAGATTTGAACTCAGGATGTAAAGTCAGGCGAAGCACTTTTCCGGTGAGATAGCGATTCTGCCAGCTCACCGCTATACAATAATAATAATAATAATAATAATAATAATAATAATAATAATAATAATAATAATAATAATAACCCTTTCTACCATAGAGACAGCGCATAACATTTTGAGGGAGGGGACTAGTCGGTTACATCGACACATCTGTTTCACTTGTACTTAATTTATCGACCTCGAAAGGATGGAAGACAAAGTCGATATCGGCGGAATTTGAACTCAGAACATAAGGACAAACGAAATACCGCTAAGCATTTCTGCCAGCTCGCCGCTTCAATAATAATGATAATTATTGTTGTTGTTGTTGTTGCTGTTGTTGTTGTTGTTGTTGTTGTTGTTGTTGTTGTTGTTGTTGTTGTTGTTGTTGTTGTTGTTGTTAAGAAGAAGAAGAAGAAGAAGAAGAAGAAGAAGAAGAAGAAGAAGAAGAAGAAGAAGAAGAAGAAGTAGAAGAAGAAGAAGAAGAAGAAGAAGAAGAAGAAGAAATGCAATTACTTTTATTGAATTAATCACAAAACAAGGGAAAATCCAAGGCGGGGAGCAGAACTGAGCAATTCTCATTTAAATCTCCTCTTATAATATAGAATATAAATTATTCATTGCAATCATTGGGATATAAAATAATTTCATCTTGATGCGATAACGCCTCAATAATCAATAGGCAGAAGGAATTATTTATTGAGATTCTTTTCAGCTTATTCCAAGGTTAAGGATTAGGTTTGATGTAAACAGTTAAATTTTCCTACACACATACTCACATAAACATAACCAAATATCCGTATACACACACACACACACACACACACACACACACACACACATAAGCAAGCACGCAAGCGTGCTCACAGATGTTTGTATATATATATATATATATATATATATATATATATATATATATATATATATATATATATATATATACATATATATATATATATATATATATATATACATATATGTATATATATACATATATGTATGCATACATATATTGTGCTTGTATCTGTGTGTATCCACGTACATATATATATATAAAGAAAATATATATATATACATATAGAGATATATGCATTAATATTTTTGTGGTGAACTGGGTGTGTTGTGTGTGTGTGGGTGTGCATGTGCGCATGCGTGTGCTTGTGTGTGGGGGGGGTGACTGCGTGTCTGTATAACATGTACAAATGCTGATGATTCTGCAACAACCGGCTGATATTCTAATTACTTTGCATGAAATGATTTTCTTCAAACGTAGACACATCTTTGATCTCTTCCAAGATTTCAATATTATCGTTTTCTACCCATAAACTCTCATTATGTGAAGCATCGTTAATTACCGATAACAGGCGTTAAATGGTTAGTTAACAATAAATGAATAAATACAATTAACGCAACACAGTAGACGTTTGACTGTCAGTCTTAAATATTTCACATGTCAGAGTTCCAATGCAGCTTCACGTTTTGTACTATGTTAATATTGCTGCTGTAGATGTAATACAAAAATATAAGGCGGTGTGCAAGAATTGCTACTGCGTCGGAAGAAGTGCTTATCAACATTTCTTCCCACTTTACGTTCTGAGTTCAAATGCTGGTGGGGGTCGATATATTAGGTACCAGTTGGATACATATCCCTTCCCCAAAATTGCTGGCCTTGCACCAAAATTAGAAATTATTATTGTTATTATAATTATTATTATTGTTATTATTATTATTATTATTATTATTATTATTATTATTATTATTATTATTATTATTATTATTATAAAGGCGGTGCTCCGGCATGGCCACAGTCAAATGACTGAAACAAGTAAAAGAGTGAAAGAGTAATTATTATTATTTTTATTATTAATATTCTTCTTCTTCTTCTTCTTCTTCTTATTATTATTATTATTATTATTATTATTATTATTATTATTATTATTATTATTATTATTATTATTATTATTATTATTATTATTGTTGTTGTGAAAGCGGTGCACTGGCAGGATCGTTAGCATGCCGGGGAAAATTCTTAGCGCTATTTCACCCGTTGCTACGTTCTGAGTTCAAATTTCACCGAAATCGACTTTGCCTTTCATTCATTCAGGGTCGATAAATCAGTCATCAGTCGACTTACTCCCCCACCCGCCAAAGTTTCAGCTCTTGTACTTACAGTAGAAAATATGGCTATTAGTATTATTATTATTATTAAGTTTTTGCCTTGCATCCTCTCGAGATTGATAAAATAAGTACAAGTTGATGACCGGGATCGATTTAATCGACTCAGCCCTTCCTCTAATACTACTGTCCTTGTGGCAAAATTTGAAACCATTATTATTATTATTGGTATTATTATCATAAAAGGTACTGGACGAGATGCATAGCGGTATTTCACCTGTCACTATGTTCCGAGTTGAAATTACGCCGAGGTGGACTTTGCCTTCTATCCTTTCGGGGTCGAAAAATTAAGTACTAGTGAAACACCAGAGCCGATGTAATCGACTCGTCCCCTCCTCACCAAATTTCAGCCTTTGTGCCTTTGGTAGAAGGGATTATTAATTTTGACTTCTCCAAGTTTCAGTTGAAAAGGAAATTGAGAGTAGACGAGGGAAGTGCTGTCCTCGAGTGAGTTTACTGAAAGGTGGGTGAAAGTTGCGAAAATAGCAAGAGTGGATGGTACCTCTCTAAGTGCAGACCTGTGAGTCGGAGACAAGGAATTGGAGAGAGGACTTCCTCCTGGGGTCTCAGGGAAATCTCGGACAGTGCTGTTCCCTGATTATCCCTAGAGGCCTTCCTGTATCAAGAGGGCCACACCCTCCACGCCACATTTTAAAAAACTTGGTATGCTATGCATAAGTCCCTTATTTTACAGTGTATACCATGTATACTTTCTTCTTTTCCTTTTTTTTAACATTTCATTATATGTAAACCCCAACACTTTATGTCTATCTTTGTATTGCCCCATCATCGCCTTATAGCAAATAAATGAAATCATTAATATTATTGCATTTCGGCAATGGATTTTTATTAACTGATCTCAAATGTGTTATCCGTATCGAGGTCTCTAGGTCCCGTTATTTTCGGTACTCCAGATAATGAAATGTATTACTTTGTTTCAGAGTCTATGGTATATCTACTGGTATGCCGAATGTGTTACATTACTCATGCTCCCACCGAAGTTTCATCATGAGCCATGCACTCACACTCAGTAGCTACATCTGTGTAACTCTTAGTAAAACGTATTGTATCATTCTCTCTGTGAAGCAGCGAGAGAGGTAGGTGGGGAGAAAGGGAGAGAGAGAGGTAGGTGGGAGATCGCTAAAGAGAGAGAGAGAGGTAGATAGGAGAAAGGGAGAGACAGAGGTAGGTGGGAGAGAGAGAGAGAGAGAGAGAGAGAGAGAGAGAGAGAGAGAGAGAGAGAAATCCAATCTAAGATCATGAAATGTTCGACAAAATCATGGTTTGCAATACTGAATTCAGTAACCCCGGTGGAAAGATGACTTGTTTAACCCAAAATCAGCGGGAAAGGGTTGCGTGAATTTGTATGCCAAACGGGGAGGAAAAAAATATCTTAAGGATAATTTTTATGCGTATTTTTCTTTCAGATAATTTGGGAAACTATAATTGTTTGTCTCTTGCCCAATTAAATGTTTGAAACATCAATTGATTACGTCCGCTGTTCTCTACAGAAATATCAATTGATGGTGTCCGTCATTCAAAGTTTAAAATATCATCGTGTCTAAGAAAAATTAATTCTTCACTACTTCATGTCATTTCTGCAACTAGAAGTACTGGTTCTGAGAACCGTTGGAATTAGGAGAAGAATTAAATACCGACAATGGAATCTATTTAATAAGTGGTGAGACAGAATGTAAAGATGACACATGCATACCTGAAGGGCATAAATGAGGTAAGTAAAATATTGCGGGAATTCTTGATACATTAGTCAATAATGCTCACATTTCTTTGATAGAGTCAGTGAATGTAAAGCACTCTACATGCAGTTCAGATATGATTTATAATCTAAGTAAATCTGAATATCATCCTCGCATCTTCATAGAAGGTACTACTAAACAGTATTGGGGAAACAGTTATCGTTTTATAGTTTTCTAAAAAATAGGAAAATCTAATTTACAGTATACATTTGATGATAAGTGTATTCATAAGAGTGAACGTATGTATACTTTTCTAGTTTTACGTAAGAGTATATATGTGTGAGTGTACTTATATTAATGTTCTTGTGTAAGCGTGTGATGAGTGTGTGTGCGTGAACTTATGTACTTACTCGTGTACGTACAATTTATATAATCTTATAATTTCAAGTTAGAGGAATATTTTATTTGCTTTTGTCTCCAACGAAGAATAATTTAATGAAATAAACCGTAAAAAATAGTGATATAAAGAGAGAAATGCAGTTGCTGGTAATTATTTTTGTTAAGTATTCATATATTCAGTCGAAGGTTTAAATAATAATTCCAAATTAAAATGTACATTTAAATTTGATTACATTCTGCGCACGTGCGATGCAAATGTTCTAGATTTTAGTAGTTTTCTCTCATTAATAGTTTCCAAGTGAACGAGCTGCAGTATTCATGTCTTGATGGATGTTTATAACTGTAATAGCTATTAAAAATCTTCAATTTAGAATACGTAGAATTGACTTGCTCTCACTAACATACAATGAAAAACTGAAGACACACTCATGTACACACAAACAGTCATACACACACACATACATACATTCACCGATATATATGTATATGTATGTATGTATGCATGTATGCGTATATGAATGTATATGCAAACGATTTAAAAGAAATATTTTGAGAGAGCACGTTTCGTAGCATGTTGAGATAAAGCGAGTTTCAGTTTAATCAATTTTAGAAAGGCGTATATCATAGGATAACACAGGTGATGTGGTACTGAAAAGATATAAGGGACCTAACTGAGTTATACCTTTATCAACTCTTACTATTTTCTCTTAATTATTCAGTTGCTAGAGACCGTGAATGTTTATTAATGTACACACCAGGAATTTTTAAACACCTTTCATCGATTAAATTAAAATATTTAACCTAATATTATTAATGTTTGCACTAAAATATTAGATTATTGGTTTCCAATTTTGGTACATGACCACCATGTTCAACTAGTACTCATTTTATTGACCCAAGTGTTCAACTGGTACTTATTTAAACGACTCTGAAAGGATGAAGCACAAAGTCGTCCCAAGCGGAATTTGAACTCAGAACGCAAAGACGGACGAAATGCCGCGAAGTGTTTCGCCCGGCATGCTAAAAGCTATTAGAATACTAATATTCCAGTTGTCACAATAGATATTTATGATAAATATAACATTATACAATCTAACAATTAATTATTATTACAATTTCTCAAGAATGTAGTTTAAAAATTTCCATAATTAACCACTTCCTCTGGGTACTTAAATCTCATGCTGGCATATCTCTAACGGATTTCAATCCATTACGCGATTTTCTTTTCTGCTTGTTTAGCGTGTATGTTGGGACTGGGCGTTTATTATGACTAACGGTTATAGCTTGGTATTTGTTCTGTCATCAGGATGTTGAACCTCTTGTAGAAAGCAAGTCATTTCCCTGTTCTTTACGAAAAGGAGTTAAATGAAATTTGTTAATAGCCTCTGGAATTTCGGCTTCTTTCACAAGTGATTTCAATTTTGAATAACACACATGACAATGCAACTAAATTTACCCTGTTCAGAGGGAAAAAATTCGGAGTATGGATCCAGTAAACGTGTTGCTTTTTACAAAATGTAGGAGAGCCTTTTGGTTGTCCTTCTGCGGTGAAATTCACATATACTTTCTATTTACATTCAAATGCAAACTTTATATACTTACAGATATTCACATAATATCATATGTACACTGAATTACCTGAAAAAAACTATATCGTGTCTCAATGCTTATGGTGTCGCAATTCAGTGACTATTCAGGAATCGATTTAAGTCGATGGATATGTTGGAGACACGACAGCATTTGAAAGATAGATTTAAATGTATCATGGCGTGGTTCGTCAAATAGAAACGTAAAAGCGCATTTAATAATTATTCGGACTATATATAAATTAAATTTGAAAAGTTTTGGCTAGTGGTTAAAGAAGTTTTAAAAGAGAAGAATATTTGAGGTGATATTAGGATTTTTATTTCATGCATGGCAGCTTGTGCACCTTCATCTCAGGCCTTTAGTATAAGAAAGTTTATCACATAATTTTCTGTACCTATTTAAACAACCCATTAATGTGGTATCACAGTATTCTTTTACGTAAATTCTTGTGTATTTCTGTTTTAGCATCAGATCATTAAGTTCATTTTCTTTCAAAGATTTTTGCGGTTGATATAAAGTTCTATGCTTCTTCGTAACCCAAAACGTACATCATTCTATTGAGAAATTCGTTAACGACTCACTGAAGAAATGATAGATTATTAGAAACACTTTTAGGAATAGAATAATTTTATATAGAGAGTGAGTCGTTTGGAATGACATATATATATATGTATATATATATATATATATATATATATATATATATATATATATATATATATATATATATATATATATATATATATATATATATATATATATTTGTTTGTGTGTGTGTGTGTGTGTGTGTGTGTGTGTGTGTGTGTGTGTGTGTGTGTATATATGTAGAGAGAGAGAGAGAGAGAGAGAGAGAGAGAGGCAGACAGAGACAGAAAAAAATTAAGGTAATCAGAAATCTGGATGTTTGTACATTTACAGATTTTTATTATTGTCACATATTAAATAAACCGCTTTACACCTAGTCGTGTAGGATTTTCAAATTGTTTTTGAAAATCCTACACGACTAGGTGAAAAGCGGTTTATTTAATATGTGACATTAATAAAAATCTGTAAATGTACAAACATCCAGATTTCTGAGTACCTTAATTTTTTGCTATATAATTTGTGTACATCACCTCCAAACCTTCCAATATGTATATATATATATATATATATATATATATATATATATATATATATATATATATATATATATATATATATATATATATATATATATATATATATATATATATATATATATATATATATATATATATATATATATATATATATATATATATATATATATTGATGATTGTTTAAGGTCGTCAGCTGGCAGAATCATTACCGCGCCGGCTGAGCTGATTAGCAGCATTTCATCTATCTTTACGTTATTAATTCAAATTCCGCCAAGGTTCTCTTTGCCGTTCATCCTTCCGGGGTCAGTAAAATAAGCAACAGTTGAGTACGTGGGTCGATGTAATTGATTCCCCCCACCCCAAACTGCTGGTCTCGTACCAAAATTTGAAATTAATATTTATGTTTGGATAATACATTGACCTGCACATCTACATGGTAAAGTGGATAAAATGCAAGTAGTTGTTAGTTTAATAGATATGCTATAAAACGTCTTTACATAAGAATGCCAGTACCAAAGAAATCCAGCTCCTAACACAATGAATAACCTATCTATGTAATAACTTGCCTTAAATGTTAAATGTCCACTTTTATTTTACATTTTCCATCTCAGAGAGATTCATTTTCGACAGACTTACTCAGTGTAGTGAAATTTTCTTTCAAGATGCAGTTTCTGCGGTTACTTTGCTGCTGAGTAGATTTTTTATTTCTGAAAAATAACTTTGATTTCTCTCAATAATTTCCAAAAGTAAACGATGTGCTATGACAGGGCAATGATCTGTAGAAGCAGCAAGTTCTACGTTTGTATACAATATATATTTCATAGATAACTTATTACAAAATGGGTTAATTTTTCGTGTTCAGAATTAGTCTTGAGAAACCGCTTGTTTGGACGACATTTTTAAGTTACTGATATTATTTGTAACACACGGATTATGCTAATTAGCATACATTACGGAGAATTCCAATTAATTAAACACTGTTATGACAGAAACAGCAGAAACGTCAGTACGCAAGGTGTGACCACCTCATTGACAGGTAATAAATAAACTAACTTTCCAACGAAAAAACCTTTACTGTAGTTCAGCCATTTTCAAATCAAAATCACGAAATCTCCAGCATCTTGGAAAAAGTCATATTGGATAATGTGATCCTGGACTCCCTTTACATAAGAATACATAAAGAGTTCATTGCTGCCATGCCTTTCATCAATAGCAAGCTATATCAATTTTAACCTGTAGCTAAGTTGCAACAAAAACAATGATAAGGCAGTATAGTACACTTTCTAAGCTTTGAACAAACAATAGATGATGCGATACATGCAATACAAAAATGGTTTTACGAATTACAACAGAAAAATGATGTTCTCCAAGTTTACTGTACAATTTCTTCATGTCAACCTTTTTAAATATCCAAAAATACAACAGAGACAAGCATTAGATAAAATTCTGTATCGGATACAATGCTGCATTAGATTGAGCCTCTTTAAGAAAAAGAAATTTTGCTTTTGGGGCAACGTTTGTTTTCACATGGTTGGTTTGTCTCCGTTTAGATAGTCTCCAACAATGCCCTGTGAGAACATTTGTTTTTCAAGCCTCAATTGGTAAGTTGCTCATATCCGCAGATGTGTTTCTTACATTCTTCAAGCTCTTTTTTTGTGCGTGTGAAATTGTCTATTGCTTATTGCTAGACCTTCATTCACGTTTTGTTGGATTGGTGTTAAAATGACATCAGGTGGTTGACTAATAAAAGCTAAGATGAGATCTTCTCAATAGACATTAGGCTCATGAGGATTGTTTGGTTGTATCTTCTTGTATTTAGAAATTTCCCCATTGTAAAACTGTTAATGGAACTACAAATGATTTTTTTTTGTTTTTGTAGTTTTATGTTGTTCCTAAAATTTGTATTCTTTCTGATGCATCTTGCGTCTAGTCTAAAGCATTATTTAAGGTTTCTTTGCATTGTACAGGTATCTATTAGTTGAACGCATGATTCTTTTTTATTATTACGCAGTAAAGATGTTTATCTTCCTTTCTTATGAGTGCTTTCTCTCTCATTTATACTTGTCTTACGTTTCTTCGTTTTTGTGAGTTGCAAGGTTTGTGTTATATCGCAGATTCTAGATGAACTTCTGCTATAATTTTGCAGGTAGAGTCAAGTTTCATCAGTTGCTACACATTGTAAATGTTAGAATCTATCCTTCATTTCTGTTTTGATACGTCGGTTTGGAAATGGTGGCCGCAAATATAAGGTAAAGTCTGGAGAACCCGTCTTTGATATCATAGCTTATCAGGAAATTCGGGTAGAACAAAATGGACCGGGTAATACTGATACTTCGCTACTATCGCAAATGTTATCCTATAATATTTCACACTACTACAGCGGTTCTATTTTCTGTGTATGTGAGATTCACAATTCCATGGATGTAATTACATCTGTGTGTATCACTTAACTGACTCAGTTAAATGTTGATATCTCTGTTAAAAAGGACAAATAGCTAGATTTTGAAACATTCATTTCAAATTTTCGCGGTCAGCGCTTTCAAGGGAGTAGTTAAATCCATTACATCGACCCCAATACTCAACTGGCACTCATTTTATCGACCGCAAGGCGATGAAAGGCAAAGTCAAAGGCGGTGGAATTTGAACTCAGAACGTAAGGGCAGATCAAATGTTTAATCGTTTCACCCGGCGTGCAATCGATTCTTCCATCTCGTTACCTTCATATTTCCAGATATTATAATACAAAAATATAGTTAGGGTAAAATATGTTAGATAATAAAATATTAGTGTAACACATTGATGGAAATTCTAAGCATTTATAGCTTCATTATTTCTTTCTTATTTTAGCTATTTATTATATTTTAGCAACGAGAATTTTCTCATTATTTAAATCTTAATAAAACAGGTGGAGTAGACAGACAAAATTACGAATAAAACTAAGCAAATCTGAAGGGAGTAACCCCTAATATAGTATGCAAATAATCAAATATGATATTTTATAAAGGAAAATTTATAATAGTTAAGCTTACTTAACATGTCTGAAGGATAAGGCGGCAACTTCAACTGTGCGAACTGCATCAGAATTGACGCTACAATCTATGTGTGTGGCTTTATGTACCTATACGAGAGAATCTCTGAAGTTGAATGTGTGTGTGTGTGTGTGTGTGTGTGTGTGTGTGTGTGTGTGTGTGTGTGTGTGTGTACTATATATGCGTGCTATGGCAGAAATATATATCAGCTGATTTCCAGAGTAAGTGGCGCCACAAATTTATCATCTCTTTATTTCTTTTCTTATTGCTTCCAAATATACAAAAGGCATACACTGTATGCGGTCGTTGGCATTACTTAAATCTACACATTATTTTCGATAGCTATGTCGAATATAATGTCACTCAAGTAAATTTGCACGAACAACGACGTCTAAATATTATTTGGTAGGAATGCAATTTAAAAACATTGCTTCGTTGCGACAGATTTTCTTCCACGAATTTCTATAAGAGAGGCATTAAACTAAAACTAGTTGTATAACATCTATATCCAAGCCTACTCGCTTGAATCGCTTTCTCTCATCATGTCATCCTCATACTTTTATTCGGCAGAGATCGCTGTTTATTAACCACATCAAACTTAAAACAAGTTTAGAAAGACCAGAATATAACATGTGTGCTACTTCCTCTTCTGTTAATATTATAGATAAGAGTAGACAGTTATAACAAAAAGACAAATATATTTTATCTCAATAACATGGGTAACATTCTAGTATCAATGTGCACGTGACATATGTTAACAGTCCATAAAGTCTACGACTGATCAAACCCTTTAAGTCAGTGCTATTCATTTAGAACATTGTTGTTATGTGATGTTTATACAGTAATATAGGCAGATATGAATTTCCAGGGTAAATCCGATATGGTGATCAAGGAGAGACAATTACAAAATATACTTCGCCATGTTGCAAAGAACAGATTGAAAGTTGAACATTATATACCAGGGAGCGGCAGCAACACCACAACGAGTAATATTAAGTCATTAACAAACCAGCATAATATATATATATATATTATACTGAAAAAACGGTCTCTGCCACCTTCCATACGACTCACACAAAGACGTGAGATGGCTTGGACATGTAAGTCGCATGGAAGATGGCAGAATCCCCAAGGACATACTCTACGGAGAGCTTGCTAGGGGCACTAAATCTGTCGGAAGACCGTTCTTAAGATACAAAGATGTTTGCAAAAGGGACATGAAGGACTGCGACATCAGTATTAGCAACTGGGAAGCGGTTGCCAGCAATCGTGGAGATTGGTGACGCACCATAGAAGAGAGATCACAAAGGATTGACAGAGGGAGAGAGGGGAAATTGAAAAACACGAAAAGACGTCAACAAGAAACTGACATTACAACCAGGCAGGCAAAGTCTTAGCTACATTTGCGGCACCTACCAGAGGGAGTGTTTGTCCAGAATAGGGCTACACATCCACAGCAGGAGATGTATTAGAACATGAAATGTAAAAACAGGACTAGATTATTTTATGCTCAACTCCATTGTCTCCCGAGACAAAAACGATGCCAAAAACTGACAAGAAAATTTACTCACTGTTTTAAAACAAAATTCTATTCTTATGTTATCGATCACGTTATCGCTGCAAAGGACCTTGGGCTAGTGTCTTCTGCTATAGTTTCTGGTCGACCAAAGCATTCTTAGTGGATCTGTTAGACGGAAACTAGCGTAAAATTAGCGGAAACACGCATAAATTAGCGGGTCGGCGAAAGAACCCGATAGAATAATTACAAGGCTTACAATAAAACAGTACTGGAGTTGATTAATTCCAAGAAAATATCTCAAGGCGGTCCTGCAGCATGGCCGCAGTTTCATGTTTGAAACAAGTAAAAGATTAAAAGATTAAACAGTAGTCTACAGATTTACTGTAACTCAAAATACAAACAAAAACTCTCAAAAATCCTAGCAAAAATAAGATACACCCAGGCAGAAATACTCATATAGATTCTATATAAGCAAGTAGACGTTTAATGCAAACAATATAAACCGATAAACATTAATAAACTACAATTACAAACTCAAAAATTAAGCACATCTCTCTATTAATCTACTTTCCTAGCTTCTATCTGTCTTAATTTCCTTCTCTCTTTCACTCTCATTCCTTCGATGTATACGTCTGAATGTATGCACGTATTTATGTAGGTATAAGTGAGTTTGTGATGCAGGCGCGTGTGTGTGTGTGTGTCTGTGTCTGTGTGCTCGCACGTTCGCATCGTGTGGGTTATGCGTATCTGAGTATTGGCTGCAAATTCTGAACTCTGTAAATGATAAAGATTTTAAGCAACCGTAAAGTATATTTGCCAACTAAATGTGGCGGTTCCTGACGATATTACTCTTGTTTTTAGCCCCAGCAAGACATCTCCTTAAGCTGGCTAACGGCACACTGTCTATGTCCGATTAGTATTTGCGAAGAGATGTCATCGCTCCCACCTCTAGGCTTACGTGATACACGCAGACCCGGGTTTCAGGGTAGTCACCAGCTAGTGATGAGTATTTTTATTATGGTTATACAATCAAACACAGAGGGAGATATTACAGGACATTACAAACACACAAAAATGATATCTGAGTTCGGATGAGTATATTTACAAATGACATTAATTTATGTACAATTAACTGACTTTTTGACACCACCGTTTTTTTTTCCTTAAAGGCCCAGCGACTATCTATTTTTCTTTCATCGATGATTAAGCTGGGTTACACGCACCCAACTTTCTCAAAACATCTTTCCATCTTTGCTCATATACCCTACGCGACAGGGTTTTCCTCTCCAGCCCCATCTTGCTCTTCATTCCTGTAGCAATGTCAGGTTAGGGATTTTTGGTAATTATCCAAATACCCCGGTCTAACAGTCCTACTAAACAGGTTGACGAGTTGGTTCTCGTCGAAACCCAGAGCCCCTCCTAAGACGTCGTCGTTTCTAAACTCCACCAGCCCTCTATAGAACACCGATTTGGTATTCCCACTACAGGCTTTGATCGCCTTGTGGATAAGCGTGAGTGCCTGTCGGCACTCCTTTTGCCATTCAGTCAAGTTTCATCTTTTTATGAAACGCGCTTAAATCTTACCATAGTGGTCAGTCGCGGACAGAATCCCTCCGGTAGCGGGCTCCATACCTTATTACCTTCCAGGTGGTGCCAGAGATGTCTCAGCCTCAACGCATATCTGCGCATCATTAACCAAGGCATCCCTAACCCACCCGTTAACGGTTTCCGACAGCAAACCGAGCGCCTCTCAAGTAGCTTTCCTCCGTTCCACAAAAAGTCATTTCTATTTCCTTGCCACCGACCGCGGCAGAGAAAATGTTTTTTTTCCGTAGACGAATCACTTTCTTTTAACATAGCAGGGAAGTCCTTCTGAGAATCCAAATTGAAATTCATATTTTCAGTATTTGCTATAATGGCAAAAAAAAAAAAAAAACAACGCCCAGAACAGGACAAAAATTAATCTGTCACAGATGTTTTTCAAACAATGAAATATTTTTCAAACAGTATTCTCGCCCCTCAGGGCGAAAATTACAGTTAACAGGGCAACAACAGATCGAATTCCACAATAACTCAATTCAACAATTTGTAAAATAACATAAAACAATCCAAAAACGAACTCAAATATGACGGCAATAAAAAACGCAGAGACAATCACTAGCTAGTGATGAAAACTCATTCCACTCGCAAAATACTATATGCTTTTTCCAGCGACAAAGTATCGCTGATCTCGAAAAAGAAGAAATAAAGTATATTAAGTCTCTGAGCGAGAGCTAAACAGTAACGGTACGGAATCACAAAATATATTTGCCAACTAAATGTGGCGGTCCCATAGAGGATGATGTTACTGTTGGTTTTAGCCCCTGGAAAACATTTCCACCAGCTGGCTAACGACACACTGTCTGTGTCCGCTTAGTATTTGCGAGGGGAGGTCGTCGCTCCCATCTCTAGTCTTATGTGATACACACTGAAGACAGGTAACTACCCAGAAACCCAGGTCTGTGTGTATCATGTAAAACTAGAGACGGGAACGATGACCTCCCCTCACTCTAATCGGACACAGTGTGTTATTAGCCAGCTACAGGAGATGTCTTCCAGGGGCTAAAAACAACAGAAACATCATCCTCTATGGGGCAGCCACATTTAGTTGGCAAATAT
>NC_142942.1:2142500-2170000 GCF_046866305.1 Octopus bimaculoides | reverse complement strand
TATCGGCGCAACCTCACTCTCCCGTGAACGACTTCCTTTCATCTTTTCGTTTCCACCTTTCATACCTCTTTTGAGTTTACTTCCATTATCTCCGACACCGCTATCAACTTTCTGAACGTATCTCTGTCCCTCCCTCTCTACCACGATATTTTTCTCCTCGCGCCCCTCCAACAAAACCTGCCCATCTCCTATTCTAATACGTCCGTCTTTGACGTTTGTGCAAGCGTGAACAGGATTTTGAGACAGTCTCAATACTTGGCTCATCTGTTCAGTCATCGTAGATACCCCTCTACCATTGTCCATGTAATCTTAGCCTGTGCCCGCAAAACTGATTGCAGCCCCTTCCCTTCTCCTCACCCAATCTGGTATCCAAAAGGATGGCCTTTCCCCCCTTTTCCACCACTCTACCTTACCCCTTCGTCGGAAAATCCTACGGGCCTCCAGATAAACACCGATACACAAACCCATAAACACACACAGAGACACACACACACACACACACAAAGTGGATACAGAGGTCTATTTTCTTAGTTCCTACATTCGCTCGTTCATATCTCTTTCAAGAATTTCTTAATTTTCCCATCAAACTTAAATTACGCATATTCCTGCACACACAACATATATGCACACATTCAATACAGAAAAACTACACATTGAATATTGGACGCACTAAACCCATCTCAAATTTTTTCCGTTTATATCCGCCTCCATAAACAAGGGAGCATGTTAATTTTCATATTGCGGATAATAATTGGGAAGCTACTAGATCTAAATCAATATTTTTTTGATCGCGAAAATGCATATTGGATGATTTCTCAAATTCTGGAATATGGTCATAAGGTTACTGAAGCAAATTTAGATTGCAGTTGCAGAATCACTATAATTGTTTAGTTAAATATTTCTGCCAGACAGCTCTGAAATGTGGCGGATTGATTTTTTTAAAATGAGTCTCCACAATTTCCAGACTATAGAAGTCAACCCTTTCATAGGATTTTCAACTAGAATCACAAAATTTCAAAATGAACTGTGAACAGATTATTATACGGTATGTTAATTAAATGTTGCATGTCCTCGTCATGCTGCGTATACCTATACACCTCATAAACATGTGTTAATTACAATCCACTTCTCATTTCATAACCGAATTACAAATAGGGGCTTCATTAATGTAAAATTGTGAATAATGAGGCTGGTTACATCCAACTTTTGAATGTTAAGTGACATTTAATGCGATCTTTTTCGAATAGTGAGACAATATTTCTAGAAAATATATGAGACATGTGAACGTTGAGCACTAAACTTGAAGAATCGTCGATCTTATCTGCACAAATGTCAATGGCAAAAGCAATTTAGTTATTTATGTAACTTATACAATAGTTATTATCGTAATTCTATCGAACACGATGGCACTATTCTCCATTTCTATGTATTATTATACAAACTACTAGCATCTACTAATTCAGAAATAATGATAAAAATAAGAGTACCAACTATAGACACCGTTCTGTAGTAGCAACCAAACGCAGATTTCATGGATTGTAATACGAGAAATATATTAAAAAGCACACGTTGTACATAATGCATCCCTGAATAAGAAGGTAGTAAATGATTAATGAACGTCACTAAGAAACAGTAGCAAGCGGATATCAATTTTGTCATTGATTTTCTAACTCGCATGTAGGTCTCCTAAATGACCTTGTTGATTATCACCACACAAAACAATCTCACAATCGCGTCATGCACAACGATATTGCAGGACTGCAATGAAGCCATAGTCACAGCTCATTCCTCCACGTAAATGGCTCTGTTGATTATCACCACAAAATCGATCAGTAACGATACATTAAAAGCAATACCAGCACTGGTATCAAATTTTCAACTACTGACGTCTAAAGGAATTTGAATATCCGGAAGGCACATCATTAACTAGAACCAACGAAAATTCAAAAACGATAGAAAAAGGAAGTATCAAAATATCTATATGACCTGCTAGAAATAACAACCAAATGCTCCCAAAATCTGATTCTACTGTCGTATGAAACGATACATTTAATAATGCGATATTTGATACATTAAATCCAGGAAGGTTGTATAGTTACGGTTGTATGTAGTTCATTTAACTATTTCCGAAGACACTATAACAACACGCTATAACATGGAGACTCGAATCTAAATAGGAATGCGCAGTAGAAGCATTCTCATTCTAGTTACAAATGCAGGCCCTAATATATATTTAGTATTTATTTTATTATCTTGACCGTTGCTGAAGTCATTTCGCTGATCAACAACAATAATATTTTTTAAATTATGCAAGAATTGGGTAACTAAATTCGTGACATCATCATTATCATATTCTTCCAAATATGGAAAATATAATACTCTCTTTGTTTCATTCTGGACAATCAATATAAGCAAGCCATGCCAAATTAGGTATCAATAATTGTCTGACATATTCACTGAACTATTAGATCATTTTTATATATGTTCTTGAAGTCGGAGTGGCTAAAGATAATGATTTTTTTTTCAGCGGAATATAGGCTAAACATTACAATGCTCACCCACAAGCATTTGTTTTAATGAACAAATATATCAGGCAGTTATTGATCCAATATAAACATCAACTATAACGCACGAGTTGCTGTTTGATTTACGTACCTATACCCAAGATGACAATTAAAGGTACATATCCTTCTGATTTTCACCTTTTCACTTACATCTTTTGTTCGCAGTAATCACGCTGAAAAGATTCTGTCGTTAATATAATGGACTTGGTAAATCAGACTGATCTCTTATAACTCCTACGTCCTTATCATTTTTTTTTTAATCTGCCCTATTGTATCCAACCTGCATTTTTGGTGCCAAACTAACCAGCTAACTGTTTTAGTCATCATAATATGATCTCTGGAATTCCAGTCTACCATGTTATTTTTGTTTTGCAGATGTCGTCACATAATTGTTCGCAGAAAATAACAATCGCGCCATGCACAGCGATATTGCAGGACCACAGTGAAGCCATAATCACAACTCATTCCTCCACGTAAAATTATTAAAAAGAATTTCGAAACAATTTATCACTCCAATGAGTAAATTATCATAGAAAATAGAGCTAATATTACATCTATAATACATACAGTAACTATTATCAAATTGATTTCAGTGAAATTCTTGCCGAATATGTTGATATTATGTTTAAATATTGCGATGTGTATTGGGGGAGACGTATGTCTGATGGCAATAATAAAGATAATCAATAACTCCAGCATCGGAAAAGAAAGAAATCATTCAGTTTCAAAACCCTAATATTATGTATATAGAAAGCATTGGGCGATAAACTAATATTTACTGAATTTTTCAATATCAGAGGCTAGTTATTGTTAGTACGATTATAAATTATCCCTTTCAGAGAGGCAATATTTTGATAATCAATTTTTAAGGTGACAGATTAACAGAATTGTTGGAATTGGTAGAATGGCTATCAAAACATGACGTTCTGAATTTGATTTCCTTCAAGGTTATTTTTATCTTTCATTCTTTTATGTTTGATAAATTAACACTGCATCTATTCAATTTGCGGACTTCTAGCTATGTGAAATCAATATTTTTATGGACACAACTTTGTGATTAGTACAAAAGCGATTGTCCCCTGGTGTCTGAATCCTGAATATGCAAATAGTACCGAACGTGATTCGAATTACGAACCTATATATCTCAGAATGTTACTTTTTTATGTCCTAATTCATAAAAAATTTTTCTCATTAAAATCCATTCGTGTAATAATACGTATATGTATATACGTATTTTTGCACGAATGTATGTATGAACATATGATTCATATGTATATTCATGCATGTCTGTCTGCATGTCTGTATGTATGTATATACAAATTGATAGATAGATACATACACAAATACATACATGCATGCATACATACATACATACATACATACATACGTACATACATACATACATACACACATACATACACGTATATATATCTGTGTGTGCGAGCGTTTCTGGAGTAGAAGTTGTAAAACACCTGACTGTAATGTAAGATAAAACGTTCAAAATGTCGTGTATATATTACTATAAAACTATTTATCTGTAAAGATTTGGTTAATAGTCCGTAAAATTACAGTATTTTCATAAATGTATTTATTGAAATTAGAAAACTTTATGATGTAAAAATGTGATGACACACAAAACCGAACCATATAAATAATGTGTTAAGACAAAAAAAAAAAAATACAATGATTTACATACAATATAAAGCGCGAAATAATTAAAAGAATTGATGTAGTGATATGAAATGTGTAATTGTAGGAAGAAATGAAAAATAACCAGACCAAACCAAACCAAACCAAACCAAACCAAACATTTTATTTTAAAATTAAGATAGAAATAGAAGAATATTGCATCTGTAACTTGTCGGTTAAATAACGGTTCATTTGCAAAATATTTTTCAAATGTTTCTAGTTTTCGAAAAACAACTTATAAAGTTCATAACATTTCATTACTATGCCACATAAAATGTTTATAGTGGAATATAGCTGTTGAAAAATATAGTTCAGCTAAGAATAAATTAATAGTGCAGAGTATACTAGTTGTTTGTTAGGTCTGTCTGAATTGGGTGCAAGAAATATACGCGAGATACTCGTGACAAGATATGTAATGCACATATGGATAAATATTCTTTGATATTTGATGTTAATAAAAGCTAAAAGTGGAATGAAGGCTTGAAAAGATGTTGTATAACAGAACAACTAGTCTTCAGCCTTGGCTGACATTCCAGATATCAAAAGAACATGTTTATCTATTTGGCTGTTTCAAAAGTCTTGCAGATAACTGAACAGAGATAAAAATAAATATGCAAGTAAAAATGGAATCCTCATACAATACTCAGATGTGATGTTCGCTGATATTTTCGATAAGAAACTCATCACAGTATCTAGAAATAATCTATAACCTAGTATCTCTTATCTGTGAGACAATAGGGAACAGGAAATGTATATCTACTAAATCGAATCAGCCATTGTATTACTTGTGCAAATATTTGTAAAAAATAATGATATCCACTAATAACGCAGTAGATGTATTGACAATGAAAAGAGGTAGAAACAGAAATCAATGGTCCTACGAAGATTTAACATAATAAAAAGAGTATCTTGCATTTCGATTGACATCACAAACTCAGAGAAAAACAAAGACGGTAAGAAAAACCTGAATTAATATATGAATCAGAATAGAAGGCATTAAAACCTAAAGTAGCATGGAAAAGATAGTGGAAGAAACATCTAAACTAAATGTTAAAAGGTAAAAAAAAAGGAGCTCAACGTTTGTTTGTTCAAATCAACCATTAAAATAGATATATGTAAAAAAAACAAAAACATGTTAAAAGTGATAATAATGCAAATGAAGAGAGACACGGTGAAAGAGAGACAGACAGACAGGGAGACAGACAGGGAGACAAAGAGAGACAGAGAGACAGAGACAGAGGAAGAGAGAAAGTGAAGGAAACTTATATGCATATATATTTCACAATGAAGTGTAATTAGATTAGGAAAAAATATGGCGGGTAAAAAGTAAAAAAAGAAAACGGAAAAATGGCATGAGGTGACTATATCAGTACCAAATCTGATCTGTTCCTATAAATGAAAATGACTTCTGATTTAATAAATTTATTTGATTAGACAAGAGATATCACTATGCAGTTAATATCATATTATGGAAGCTTATCGCTTATTGTATATAGGACAGTTAAGATTTTACTTATATTACGATAGCTGTAGCATTTTATGCAGAATATTAAAGCCCTCCTGCAATGGTAAATAGCTAGTGATTTTATTCACTTAATCTATTGATAAAGGGAGTTTTCTGTTTTAATTGTTGTATATAGAAAATGAGGTTAGTTAATTTACTGCTATGTTCCGTGCGAATATGTTTAAATTAATTTTTAATGATATGAAAATATAGTCAATGAAAACATCTGACATGGTAAAATAAAACTGATATACGTACACTATCGATTCGCAGTTGGCATCTGTCCAGAGACGATTATCAACTGTTTCGAGAGGAAAATGCATATAATAGATATATGAACAAGAGTGCATTTCTGCACCAAAGGCCAATGTGATTGTTTCTTTCATGGTGTCTGCCGCAATATGAATTGTTTTAACAGAACATCCACTTTTACGTTGGGATAAATATTACCTTTCGGTACTGATACTGGCTCCGCCGCTAATATTTAAATTTTAATAGATTTGTAATATCGTGGGTCTTGTTGGAATACCAATTGCAAACGAAAGCAGACACACATGTGCATATTTGTACATTCACAAATGTTCAATTATTACGCTAATTAATTCTTCCAACTGTTCTATGGTACATGAAGTTACGGGAAAAATGAAAATATTTTGTCTTGTAACTCAATTGAATATTTGTTTTGTTTTTAAAATCTAATATCCATTCCTATGTAGCAAAATACAGTCTTGGCTTTAGAGTGTCCGGAATCATGCTTTCTTATAAATTTGTTGTGTTGTCACTCGCGCATATATTTGAAACCCAATTCTTTAAATTTGTTTTCCATATAAAATATTTAAGAGGTAAACATTACTGGAACCATGAATAATGTTAGCAAATTCTCATGTGTTTGTGGTCTATTGTACTGACTCTTCAAATATTCGTATGCAATTGTGGATATTATGTTCATTGCCATTCTTTTGTTCTTGTCCTATTTTATTCAATAGACCTGGAATAATAGTGAGTTGATAGGGTGTTTAATTGAAAAAATTATTATTATCTCTATTTTCTAATGTATCAGAAGTTATTGAAGCATGGATGATATGGGCAACAGCGATAAAACTACCGTGTTCAGGTGACATATATGCAATCAACTACTAGGGAATCGAATAAGGTGTTTCTTTTTTTAACATCACACCACACCTTTTCTCTACAAAGGAAAACATATTTCATGTGACTATATTATTTCATGTGATTATATTATTTCATGTGATAATATTATTTCATGTGATTATATTATTCAATGTGATTATATTGTATAATTTTCTTTTTCAATAATTTACACATGTTTGCAGTACATGTATATTCTTCTATACTATTTTTTTTGTTTTTGTTTATAGAATATAGCGCACATATTGGACGAATATACAGCTCTAAACTAAAGACTAAACATATGATTTGTAAAACAAATATATCGATGGTATTTAGGTATCACACTAATCAATCAAGATAAATTATGGGATCTTCATAAAGTATGCAAACATTGTATAAACTGAGGAAAAAAAATATTTCATTTGAGAACCGTTTCGTAAAAGCCACAAAATTATACCCAAAACTGTTTTTTTAATCATGGGAAGCCCATCACTGATTTTCTCAATGCGGACTTTCTGCAACCTTTCATTGCGGAGAAAAAGGGGCTCTTGCTGCTTATTTGAAGATCACAGATATTCTACGTTACACTGCACTCTTTCCTGCGCAACTATGCCACACCAATTCGAGACATAACCTGCCTATTCGAAATTTTGTTTACCTGTCTCACGTAATGTTACTTTGATCACAAGATAACAAAACAGTGGAACGTTGTTGAGTTAGTATCCCAGTACACATCGTTAGATTATGTACGATTTTCTCTATATACACATGTGTGTACGTGTGTGTGTGTGTATGTAAATATGGGCATTTCATAGACGTCCACACACACATACAAACAAATATATACATATATTAATGTATGTATGTATATATAGGGAAACATATCGAGACTGACAGCATAGAGGGTATATGGAAAAGGAAAGACAGCATCAAACATAAGGGTACGCACTACCTTCTTCAAATATTCGCTTATACGCTCTTGAACTCGAGATACCCCGGAGTGGAATGTTTGCCTCAACTAAAATGGTATTTCCACTGGACCCGCTGAAAACCATACAAGGACTGTGTGTACGGAAATATTTATGTGCGTGTACGAGTAATTGTGTATATCGTATATATATATATATATATATATATATATATATATATATATATATATATATATTGCTATACGGTTATTGAGCCACTTATATTTTACAACAATACATCAGTTTTAAGCCTTACCAGATGTAAACCATTATTTGCCAAACAATGTGGTCATTCCGAATTATATGAAAGAAAAATTAAATTATTACTATTTCTATAGTATCACCTGATATCAGAGTTTTATTGTTGAACTTTTATTTATATTCTTTAACAATATGAATATGGTTTTCTTTTCAAACTTATTAGTAATAACATCAACAAGAAACCCTCATGAAATAGATATGTCACAATAATATTTTTATTTTTCTGCTCATACTCCTACAGAAATTCTTACAATCATCACCTCAGACATATCTAAATTTAATTCATTGAAAGGTTTGTATTACTTAAAAAACTGTATTGTGTTCTTCTACTGATGGAGAAATATTTTGCATATATATTGATACAAAGATATTTACAGCAAACTGACACCTCCGCCGCACATACGAAATACACCCCTCACAATTATATAGATACAATCGCAGAAGTTTATCAGCGTATACATATGTTTTAATCAGAAAATTTCTATTTATACGTAAGTATTTACTTAATCGAACGGTTGTTATCTGTATGTTTGCACGCAAAATTTTATTTGAAAAATGTGTAATAATTTGGATACATATATGCGTGTGTACATACACACACACACACACACACACACACACATGCACGCACACACACGCATATGAGCCCAATATTTACGTGCTATTATTTATAGGTTTACTTGTGTGCTTCGGTGCGTTGAGATATTCTAAAAATGAACTGCAAATACGCACGCGCGCACACAGCGGCACACATAAAGCCACTCACACACACACACACACACAGATTAATTCACATTCCTTAAATTTTTATATTACTTAAATTCCTGTTATAGTCTGATTTCTAATGTTTCATATTTTACGTTATTGAATTGAAGATTGATTTCTTAGTTGCCCATTTCTTTTTGCATTGATTTTATTTTCTTTAAAACATACATATTTACACAAAATACATATTTAATATCTCTAGCTCTGTATCTATCTATTTCTTTTCTGAATATATTTTACACTGGTAAAAGTTTGCTATTCACCTAATTTTTATGTTATATATGTACAAATCCATCATTTATATATATATATATAAAACGTTTATATATATATATATATATATATATATATATATATATATATATATATATATATATATATATATATATATATATGTATGTATATGTATATACACTCATATTTATATATATATTGCATTTTTTTTTTATTAAAATCAATATATTCTTATTTGCTGCTTTAATTTTGATAACCCTATCCTCAACTCTGAAATGATTAGAATTCACGCATATATTCATAATCAACATACACTCGTCCACTGATAAAAATGCATAATGCAGATTTTTTAAAAATAAATATAAGAAATATATGTATATATAATGATAGCATAAGCAAGCAATTCAATAGAAGTTTTAAAACGTTGGCTTTGCGTAGAGAATAATTGAATTTACACAGCAATAAAGAAAAGAAACAAACAATTACAATTATTTCCTTCTTGTTCAGGACAAATATATAAACTTGAAGTGAGGAGAGAAACAGTCATTTAAAATAAATGCAAACATTGCTTCCATAGAAAACTCCGGCGTTAGTAACGAATTATATGGAAAACAAATTTATGTACATATATCTGAAATGCAAATGTAACCCTAAATATTACTCCTGACATGAAATATATTTTTCTAATAAATAAATTCATACATAAATGCGATCAAATGAATGAATTCACTACACACAAACATGAAAAGGGAACACCAACTTTCCTAAGCACACGTATTATATATATATATATATATATGCATACATTCATTTATATATTCAGAAATGAAAACTAAATGCATTCGTTAAAAAAGCAGACCATGAATACTTATTTTATTTACACAATTATCCCTAAATATACAATGTCGAACATCATATATATTTAAACACATACACACACTCACATACACACACACAAATACACACATACACACATACACACAACACACGCACATACATATGTAAGTGTATATATATATATATATATATATATATATATATATATATATATATATATATATATATATATATATATATATATATACATATATATATATATATATATAAGCGTCCGAGCATCCGTACATACGAATGCAGATATTTACATATGAAATCCATGAATATCAGAAATCTGATTCTATGTTATGTTGTGCGATTTCCCCGTAATTATATTCGAAATACAGTCGAAATAAAAGCACTGACCGTTGAGAAACTAATGTATATAAATATTGTTTACAGACCAGGAAACTGGCGGTGACAATTTACAAATATACCTTGTATTTATTAAATACTTCACCGAAATATTTTATTAATGCATATTAGATATCGTGAGCGGTCTAAGCTATAAAATATATAATGACGTATATTTCAACACCATAGAAACGTGTTTCTACTAATAAACATATGATGTCGTATTTTGCAAACACAGGTACACGCTGCGAACCACAAATTAAAAAGTGAATACAATAATTTCGTAAATGCATACACCCCAAAAAAGAAATTAAACAATATTCCACAGCAACATATTTTTCAGTGCATTAAATAATCACTATTATCTAACTGTACCATATCCCTGCTTCTCTGTCACTTCTATTTCTGTCTGTCGTGCTCTCTCTCTCCCTCCCTCTCTCTCTCTCTCACTCTCTGTCTATTTGTCTTTCTCTGTCGGTTTCTGTCTCTGTCTGTCTTTCCCCCTTCTCTCTCTCCTTCTACAATCACAAATGTAAAACACAAAATATGATAGATTTTGCTTTCTTTTTTGTCATTCATTTGAACATGGTGATTGGAACATCTTTCAGCTTTAACATTATGTGGGAAATACGGTGTTTCTTTTTTCGCATCTTCACAATTACCGTATTTAGTGATTTCTTAACCGTTACCCATAATGTTATGAAACTATATTTTTATTACTATCAACAACATCAACATACATTAATAACTAATGTGAGTCTGTATACGGAATCACTCGCTCTGTGAGATATAGCAGTTGTGTCACTTTCCAAGAGCCACAAATACGAAAGGAGGTGTTTAATAATATAATTCAATGTTCGAATATACTTTACGGATCCTTGTGATTTGACGGGCAACATTTTTTTTTTTGTAGTGTTTTTGGTACCGAAATACTTTCAAACTTCGAATACTTGTATATTTTGTGTTATAGAACAGAAAAAAAATTTTGTATTCGAAGTTATTTCACATTAAAAATTGTCTTATTTCGATAATTTCAACCAATCACTGACGTCTATTCAGTTGAATACAGTTAGTGCTGTGACGGTGTATATGGTATTAATCCCCGTTAGTTCTGACATTTTCGATTAACTAGACTGTTCGTAAACACGTGTTTTGATTAGCTTATTTCGTTTGTCACTGTTATTTATGACATCGTTCGTGCGTTTGTACTGGTGTTAGCTTTAGGGTTTTAGGGTTAGGGTTCGGGTTTTAGAGTTAGGGTTAGTTTTACGATTACGGTTAGTGTTATGATTATTTTTGCCATAACCTTAACTCTAACCCTATAACTCATAACCATAACCCTAACCTTAACCCTAACCCCAACCCTAACTTTAAAACTCTAACCCTAAAACCCGAACCCTAACCCTAAAACCCTAGACCCTTACTAGGGAATAATGATATAATTAAACAGGGAATAACACACTTGACACCGATCAGCACTAACTCTATTCAGCTGAATAGACGTCAGTGATTGGTTGAAATTACAGAAATACGACAACTTTAACATGAAATAACTTGCGATGTACAATTTTTGTTAAGAAGGTTAAGAGAAGAAGTTGTTTTATATGACACATTCTACCAGTGTCCCACGTTTGAAAGTATTTCGTTAAGAAAACAAGTGTTGCCCGTCAAATCACAAAGATCCTACTTTACAGTTGCAATGACTGGTCTGCTTTTGCTCTAGATCCTCTTGGTTTCCTAGGTATAGATATGAGTAGGAACAACAATAAACTATGATTTAGTGTTCCTACTACGTATTGCGTTGTAGCTCCTGCTATTTTTCTCAGTTGCCCTCACATCTATCGATCTACCATCTTTCCTAAGTTTTCTATCCATAGGTGTTTGTTGACTGGTATTTCTAGCGAATCCCGTGCCTTGTCTTGTGGATATAGATGCTTGTGTTGAAGTAGTCTTCCCTCAACTGCTGACCCTTGCCTGAAAATAAAATACGTTTCAAGAACTATACTTGAAAGTAAGCTTAATAGGTACCCATATACTACAATATAGAAAGCCTGTCAAAACACTAACACACATTCTGACTTGACTAGATAGAACCCTAACTTTAGCTATTAACTTATGTGAAATCTTGATAAACCACACTAGTTTACACACAGATCAGATTTCAGATTCAAAACAATCTCTACTTCCCCACGAACTCTTACCAATAAACAACTAACTTAATACAGTTCGCTTCACGCCAAGCTGATTGAAAAACTCTGAATGAGGCTGCACATGAAACAATGCTTGGTTGCATATGGAACTGCACATACTCTATGCAGTGGAAACACGTGTAGGTCGTCGTAATCATAAACATATGTTGTATGACATTGTTCAATAAAAGAAATAAATTTTGCGAATGTACCAGTCTGCATATTCTCTATCGATGTAATTGTTGATAATATACACTTCAGATAATGCTACTGTCCAGTGAAGAGAACACTGATGAATATACAGCGTGAATTACTCCCAATACTAATAGATGTTAAATAGTTTTCGATGCGGTCAGTCGTAATCTCGAACACAGTTGAGAGTTACCACGGTATCCGATTGGATTGTATGTCCCTCTAAACTCTAAACTCACTTCAGCAATGTAGCTAAACGCGGTCCGTTGACGATTCCTTCTTCTCTTTTTTCTTTCGACATTGAACTTTCTCCTTTCCGACAAAGAGCTACGATCGAAACGTTAAGCTGTCTCCTTTCATCGAGTGTCAAGTTAATATACTTCTTGTGTAAGTCCTCACTCATGTTAGTTGTTTTTTTCTTTTTTCTTTCTTTATCCGTTTATTTGAATTGACTACATATACGTGCGTGTATATATATATATACATACATGCATACATACATACATATATATATATATATATATATATATATATATATATATATATATATATATATATATATATATATATATATATAAACTTAGACAAACTTAGATATGTTTCAACCAAAGATTGGTCCAGACCATATCTAACTTAATAGCACCACCTGATAGGATTATCTAAATCCTTTTTACAGTCAAGTTTTGTTTATGGTCCATTCAAGTAGTGAGTACTTGTCGAGTGAGTTGTATCAGGTATGGGTGGTTTATCTGGTATTCCTTGAAGAAATCTGTCTAGACTCTGTTTAAAGTTGATAGTATCTTTTCCTTCTTTTATCTGTTTTGGGACAATGTTAAACAGGGCAGGGCTTGTTGAGGAAAATAAATTATGCTGCAGTGTACCTATATGTTGTGATCCTGAATTGGGCAGGGGACGTATGGCCCGTGGTCCCAGCCTTGAATGAACCTTGAAACTAACGTTCCGGTCGTTTGGGCAATGCTGGCGGTATATTCTCCACATTATACAAATGATGTGCCGCTCTCGGCAGCCCTGAAGAGAATACAGCTTCAAGGCTTTAAGGCTGTCCCAGTAATCGAGATCAGTCATACCTTCAATTCGTTTAGTGAGCGCCCTCTGGGGTGATTCAATCCTCGAGATGTTTTGTTTTGTATGGGGAGACGACATGGGGCAGCAGTATAGCCATTGGAAGATATGTCCATGGCATCAACTGAAAAGGAATCACGGAAGAAGATAGCTGCCCCCACCCCTTATTTCGGTCTGTACGATCTGCGCGGACGATGGTGAAATCTTTTATTTTTACTTCGGCATCCATATGTGTGCTGTTTAGGAGAGTTTCAGTGAGGATAAAGAAAGGGAAGCAATGTGCCGTTTCGTCAAGCCAACTCTTCCTAAATGGGATCTTCCATTTTTGGGCAATGATTGATGGACTGATACCACGTACATTTAACAGGAATGTCGAGGTAAGAGTAGTTTGAAGTTTGCATTGTTCTAAGTTATTTGTAACTTTAATGAAGTTACAAATTTAAATGATGATAGAAGCATTTATCGCGCATGGAAGAATACTAACCTCAGATGTTTTGAGTTAATTATTTACTCCGACCCTTTACTTTGTTACCAATTGCATTGTGAACACAGGACCCCCCCCCCCCATCCCCACTGCGTTAACGGAAACTTAGAAACTTTGTAACTGAAATCTTTATAACAAACAAAAGGAAATCAAACAGTGAGTATTGATCCCTATAAATTCGATAATTTATTGACGTGTATCAAAGCTGCTGAAATCTATCTTGCGCACAGGCTCATACCAGTGATACACATGAATCTATTGTATCAAATACACAGCAACACAACGGATATTTATCTTGCAACGCATTCAAACACATATATTGTTTATGGGTAAGTTATAATTTATAGGAATCAAACTCTATGTGATTCCAGTCACATAGTTAATTCGACCTGGCCGCAATGTATGGTTGGAAAGATTCAACTGGAATCGAGCCTTTATATTAGTATTGGCTTTACTGGTGATTGCCATAAATCTACGGTACGTTAATGGTAAAGAATGACTGATTATTATTCATTTATTTATGATGGAGGCATATGCTGAAGGCGGCAAAAAACAATTTCAGTTTTATTGATACGATTTAAAGCTGATTCTTCTGACAGTAAACAAAAGAAATGAAGAAAATACTGATTATTTTTGTTTTCTGAACGTATTACTCCCTTGTATAATTTACATGACATTTCTTTAGAGTTGTACATTAAAAAACAAATCACTCTCTCCTATAATACATTTCCAAATATATCTGCTTAGACCAATGCTTGGCATATATGATCTGCATAGCAACGTTCTTTATTCTAACACAGATCACACATTCAGAATATCGGAAAATCTTATCAATCAACATCTGCTTGTTATTTTCCAAACTTTTGTTAAAAACGACCGACAGAGTTTGACAATAAACATGTCACATTCTCATTTCTATATTTTTTTTTTGTTTTTTGTTTTTTCGCTATGCAATTCCTCACTAACTCAATATGAAACAAGCACAACCACCACAAAAAATATTGAGATTTCTATAACAATCAAAAGCAATTGGTGGAGACATGAGTGCAGCAAACTTCGAGGTTTCCGCTGACCTTTGCACTACTTCCATTTCACAACACAAGTCATTCAGTGTATTTCATTGTTTTTCATTTATCATATTGTAATGAGTCAATAGGCATTGTTATTCTTTCTATTTACTAAGTTTATTGATTGGTAGTTTTGACAAATTTTGTATGTGTGAAACTTTTAGACGAGTTGACGGAAGTGCCATGCTTCGGCATAGAGTTTACTGATTTCCAAATTCGTCTAGTTTACAACCATGGTACACAGCTGGTGTTTGCAGATATTTTATGTGTATGTTTAGCGTGTTTGCGGGTGCGTATGCGTGTGCGAGTGTATTTTCTTTTATTATGCCATACATTTTATCAGGAAACTGGAAAGATGACTGGCTTTAAAGGAAGAGCAGAAAAATTCTTCGTTGGGAAATCTGAACAATACTAAATAATAAAAACACATTTTGTTTCAACTAATGCTGTTCTTATGTACAAATATATATTCCATGATAATGGATGGGGAAAAGATAATTGGTATATTAAAATATATATTCTGCAGATATTAATGTTTTTATTATAAAAATGGAAGTTTATGTATAGGAAAACTACTAGACTTCTCATCTATAATGACTTATTTCAGATTCCATTATTACTATAACGTTATGTTGACAATATTTAGTTTTCTGAACATTAATTTTGAACTGCGGTTCTGATCCACAAAAGCATTTCTACTAGAGAATACTAAAATTTACTTTATATTTCTGCACATGTCTAAGTATTTGTGACAGGGAATATTACTTGTTGTATAATTGATATTTAAACAATTAAACCTAATAACAGATTGATATGGGTTCACTAGAATTAGAAATCAACCACTAAATACTGTTTAATTTAAAAACTGTCAGTAGTGAGTCAATCTCTTGCCAACTAATGCCTGCGGGTGAATGGCATTACAGTTTTAAAAATGTTGAAATTCTATTTTCATCGGTGAAAAAAGAAACAGAGATGTTCAAATTCTATTTTCATCCATGAACAAAATATATAAACTAGTTAAATATCATAAGTATGTTGGCTAAAACATATGAAACATTCTTCAAATATTTATTTCACAATTTATTTAACAAAATTTATCTTACGCATTGGTTACAGATGAAACTACAGCATATTGGCATAATTTTACCTTTGTCAAATCTATTTGAGGCAAAATTAAGAGATAATAATGCCTAAAAACAACTGTATATCACAATCCTTTAATTGATAAATAAAAACATTGCATCATTGTAAAGAATACGTTTTCGTCAGATGAATTCATGATATAATCAACTATATAAATATATATATATATATATATATATATATATATATATATATATATATATATATATATATATATATATATATATACATATACACACAATTGACAATTGAAACGGAAGATAGATTTTAGTATGAAAATTTATTCAGCACGACGATCGTTTCGACCCATTCTACAAGATTGGAACTACACATGCGCATCTGGTTGCGTCGCATCAATCAGTGCAGGCTGGGTCACTTCAGGTGCTTAATATAGAAAAATATATCCCAGTTATACTCAGATTTCCTTGGCATGTTCTGGCTAGTTGTACGTTGGTATTCAGACAGAGGATAAGTTTCACGTTGAAGATTAAAACTGTCGAAGTAAGTTAAGACTAAGAAAGATGTGTACCCACTCTTTGATATGAACACACACGCACACACACACATATAGAGAGAGACATACACAAATACATACACACACGCACGCATGTCTCTAATTGGATGTTGTTTTATGTGGTTGTAATCTATCAAGATAGTTTTATTAATGGCGGACAACTAGCGAGATAACAATCTCGCGTACTGCTATCTCGCGCACCCAGTCAGACATAGATGACTGGTCGTTAGGATATTTGTTGGGTGAACACGCACACGTTCAGCAGTATTTGTTTATATACATAAGCACACGCTGATGTATACATTTATCTTCCCTTTTCTTTTTAGTTTTAGCTTTCTATGCTTACTTTATTAGAAAAAAGAACATGCGAAGGAGATCTCAGTATATCTAGTGATATATTTTTTCTACACCAAGCACCTGAATTAATAGGGTCTGCATTGATTGATGCCACGCAACCAGATGTACAATGTCCTACCCCCATGGACAGATACAGGATGGGTCAAAACGATCGTCGTGCTGGTCAATGATTCATAATAAATCTGTCATCCGCTTCCTTTATCCACTATAAACTCAAAAAACACTGCGGATTCCTGACGTAGATCCAGTGAAAATTATATCGTTATTGTGAGCGGTATAAGCCGAAACTGTGAATGTGCTTTAAACGACATATTAATAGACATATAGCTAAAGTCCAAGTAGTTGTATGTATGTATGTATGTATGTATGTATGTATGTATGTATGCATGTATGTATGTATGTATGCGAGCAAAAAGAAAGCAAAGATGAAAACTTTCAGACAATGAATATTCAAGTATGAATATATAGATGTTAACATTAATAGATCAAACTTACATAGAGTATAAATGACAAAGAACATTGAAGGATTAAGGTATTATAACTTGAACAGCTCTTTCTTGGGTCTCGGATATCCATCATAATGTTAGTCAATGTAGTTCACCAAAATATGCAGGCCATAAGGGAATCAAAGAAGATATTTTCTAATCTGATGCTTACGGCCTTCATATTTTGGTGAACTACATTTGCCAACATTATGATAGATCTCCGAGCCCCAAGAAAGTGGTGTTGGACTTATAGCACCTTACCTCTTCCCCTTTACTTTTCTCTCTCATTTCATTTGTATTTTGTTAAAGTGTTATCTATATGGGGCTGTTGATGACGGGGGTGTTTTAGATTGTTGGTATTGCATGAACCTCATTGAGGATATCGGAGTTCTTAAAACAAAGTCAACGTTTTACAGTGAAAAACTGCTTCACATGTGCTTTGGAAATAACCTAATTTATGTGTTAACTTTCTCAGGGTGTCAAGAGCAACATAGATTCCAGATGAAAATTCTGGAATACCGAAAAATAGCATTTAACGAACGCATCGACATTTGCGCCACTAACAAACAACTCAGCTTCAGAATTTCCCCCCTCGATAAATTCAGGGGCGATGCAACATATAATCAGCGCATTGTCAAATAGTCATATTTTATCGCATAATATAAACCCCTTTTGAATGCTTCCACTAGAGATAACTAAATACAAGGGCCTTAGAATAATACCCACACAAATATTAAAAACGATATATTCAGAACAGTCAGTACCCATGAATTTATTCTGAACAATTCCAATCAAGACTGCTATCAACACAACAGGTGACTTTTAGGAAACCTGATCATTACAGAAGACTCTACCAAAAGTCTACTACTGTCATACCACTCCAGCCTTCTTCTTCTTCTTCTTCTTCTTCTTCTTCTTCTTCTTCTTCTTCTTCTTCTTCTTCTTCTTCTTCTTCGTCTTCTTATTCTTCTTCTTCTTCTTCTTCTTCTTCTTCTTCTTCTTCTTCTTCTTCTTCTTCTTCTTCTTCTTCTTCTTCTTCTTCGCTGTCCCCTTCCTCGGCTACTGCTGCTTAAACAAGCAAAATCCAGAACCAATATTTCTTCAGATCTGCTACTACCTACCAACCGAGCCTTCACAAAAGTAAAAGAAAGGAAACAGGAAAAAGGGAAATATCCCACGTATTTGAAAGCTGTGCAAATATTTTAAAAAAACATTTCATTTAATGTTTCCGCAATTTAATTGTTTTTCATGCTTTTTGAGTTGAAAACGTCGCAAAGACTGAAACCGGTACTAAAATGATCTACATGATAAAATTATTTTAGCATTTTCTACCTTGGCCTATATTTTTATACATATCAACTCGCTCGTTACTTTTCAACATTCTACACTCACACTCACACACACGCACACACACATACACATATATGTATATATATGCATGTATGTACATATGGAAGTATATATACTCATATCTATATTGTGTGTGTATGTATATATGTAAGTATATATACATATATATGTGTAAGTATATATATATATATATATATATATATATATATATATATATATATATATATATATATATATATATATATATATATATATATATATATGTATGTATATATATATATAGGGTGTCCGTAAAGTATGGGTACATGGAGTAAATAAAATCATAACATAAACAATTAAATATAAGCAATAATAACATGTTGAAAGACAAATTAATACCTCAAATTGAGCGTCTAGGCGAGCGACTTCCGAACTGGTTTCAGCAGGATGGGGCCCCTGCCCATTTTGCTACAATTGTTAGAGAATGACTTAATGACACTTTTCCTCACTGGATTGCAAGAAGGGGTCATGTGGAATAGTTTCCTCGTTCACCAGACCTTACTCCCCTTGACTTATTTTTCTGGGGTGTGTTGAAATAGAAAGTTTACTCAATAAATATTACAGATTTAGAGCACATGAGAGAACGCATTACCAGTCAGTGTGATGAAATTGATGGCAATGTAGAGTTATTTAATCGAGTTCACCTGAATTTTGCAAGGCGCATCATGTTATGCAATGGAAATGACGGAAATCAGTTTGAAAATATTATTTATTAACATTATAATTAAATAGAAATGTTTTGTTTTAAAAGTATGTGTTAATCCCGTGTACCCAGACTATGTGGACACCTTGTATATATATATATATATATATATATATATATATATATATATATATATATATATATATATAAAAGATAAACAAGAGTGAAAAAACTACAGAAGGCTTGTGTTACATGGTTAAAGTATATATTTAAATTGTTATGTCAGAAACATGTTATAAAAGTTTGGGTATATAAACATTGTATTTGGAGTATCTTTTATACATCCAACCACGTTCTTTCACATACCAACTTTCTCACCTATATATATATATATATATATATATATATATATATATATATATATATATATATATATATATATATATATACATATTTGTTTTGCAAGATTTGTTATGTGAAATCGTGTGTTGAAACAGATGTTGTTGTACTTGGGGATGGTCATATTGCCAGTTTAGCCAATAAAAACACACGCACTGTATATTTGGTGTTAATTTTTTTTTTTTTCAGCTTTATATTACATTAATCTTAATCTTAATCTTATTTCGGCCAGAGTTCTTTCGTCACACTTCTGTGACCTCATCAGTGGTCCTTTGTTTCCTTCTTTCTTATGTGTGTCTCACCTTGCTAACTATCAGCCATTTTGTATTTTGTATTCCTATTGTATGTGTCTACGCATGCGTGTCCTTCAATGTGTCTGTGTCTTTTGTAAGTGCATGTGTGTATGGGGAGTGTCTGTATCACCTATATTCTCTGTTAATACGTGTTCATTTGTATTAGTTTTTATTTATTTATATGTTCATGTGTGTGTGTGTGTGTTTTTTTATTTTTTTTTATTTTTAATGTGTTTAATTAAATTTTGTTAACGTATGTAGTATTTAATTCCATTTGTTTATCTATGTATTGTATTATACTTTGTTCCTATTATTGGTTTATGGGTAACATGTTGTCACATGCTGTGGTTTGTTAGTGGCGTATGTTAGTGTTCCATTCTAGTTTCCTATTCAGGCTAGGTTTCCCTTCTATTATGTGTGTAGCTTCAGTAATTTGTCTAAGTGCTGCATCACTGCTATGTGTAGATAAGATTTTAATTTCTATGTTGTTGATTGAGCCTCTATGTTCTTGCTCAGCGTGCTGGTACAGAACTGATGAGTTCTTCCCTTCCTTAAGTTCTCTCCAATGTTCGTTTGCCCGCTCCCCTATACTCCTTGCTGTTTCGCCTACATATGTTGTTGTCTTATTTCTGCATCGTCCCTCTGTACATCTTATACTATAGACCACATTTCTGGTTTTGCAGTTCGTTTGTGGGCTAAATCTACATACGATACAGTTCCTATCAGTGCAGGGGGTTCTACTGAAAGGGTATGTTCTACTGATAAGGGATTTGATAGGGTTGCCTGGCCTTTCAACAACCTTAATTCTTAGCTTAAGTTTGTCTAGGGCCCTTCTAAAGCGGTACGCCAGTTCGCCTCTAGGGGTGGTGTCGACGAACATGACGCTTTGGTACTTGTGGCTATTGTACCATGAGCTTGCCTTCCCTATTTTCTTCTTAGTTCTTTCTATGGTGTTCCATGATTTGCTCCTATAGAGTGGGCAAATCCCATTCCTATCGTTGCGTTTGATTGTTTCAAACTTCTTCATAGCTCCTTTGTAAACCCTGATCCTTTCTTTATGGCTGTAACCCGAGAACTGCATGCGGTGGACGAAATGTTGTATATGTCTCTTTAATTCTGTAGGGTCGCACATGCAGGAGACATTTCGCATTACTCTGACGAGGTCTGCCATCAATATGTTGAATTTGGCATTGTCCGCAATAGCCGAGTTCCGGTGGGTCAGGTACTTGGAGGCCATAGGTTTTGTATAGTGTGAATGGAGGATTCTGGTTTTATTGTTCTTAGTTTCTAGCCAGAGTTCAGTATCTAATACAGGTAATCTATGGTTAGGGTGTTTAGTAGGGTAGTCTATCGTAACTCTAATACTCTGGTGGATGGAGTTAGCTATTTGCTGGATGCTCTCCATAGTCTTAGTTTCTATTTCTATTTCAGGGGTACTCTCTTGTGGGGGTGTCTTTACCACTAAGTTGATATCATCGACATATCGAGAGTACACATTCACGAGTATGGAGTTCTGTGTCAGGCGTTCCTTAAGCCTTCTGTCCCACCATACCATGAAAAGATTGGCCACATCACCGGCGATACTAACCCCGATGGCTGCCCCCTCGTCCTGGGCGTATAATTTGTTGTTAAATTTAAAGGTGTGGCCTTTTAGGGTGACCTTTATACTAGCTCCTAGTGCATGTGCGATCATTTTCTTTACCTGGTGGATATTAGTGGGGGTCCGTATGGCTCTGGTCCATCCACTCCATCTCTCTATAGGGGTCTTCCTAGCCATAGAGGTAATTGTGGGTGGTCTACCTCTTAGACGTCTACTAGGGCAGAAATCTCTAAGGTCGTATCTATCTAGATATGCATCGTCATATGTCAATCTAAGTAGGAGGCCCAGTTCTTCTGTGTTGACTTTTTGGAACTCTCGTTGATCATTTCCACGCACTTTTCCACTGCAAAATCCACGTCGATAGATGGGTATAGTGATACCACATCCATGCTACCCACTATACACCCTGTCAGGTTGCAAGTGTTGTTGCAGTCGTTGATCCTGCTGAGGAGATCTTCCGTGCTGTCACAGACATCAGGTGACATCTGGATTATGGGGCGTATGATCATTGAGAGGAAGTAGGAGATCCTGTAGTTACTAGCGACATTCGCTCCACAGACTGGTCTTGTTGGTGGTCCCACTACAGGATTAGTTGTTACTTTGTGGTCCTTACGGAGCCCATACAGCGTCGGGATATCATTGTTCCAGGCTTGGAAGTTGTTGGCTGTGCGCTTCTGGGGTCTAAGGACAATTGTCCACATCATCATGTGGGCATTGAGGAAAGAGGAAAGAGAAAAAGTCCTCAATGCCCACATGATGATGTGGACAATTGTCCTTAGACCCCAGAAGCGCACAGCCAACAACTTCCAAGCCTGGAACAATGATATCCCGACGCTGTATGGGCTCCGTAAGGACCACAAAGTAACAACTAATCCTGTAGTGGGACCACCAACAAGACCAGTCTGTGGAGCGAATGTCGCTAGTAACTACAGGATCTCCTACTTCCTCTCAATGATCATACGCCCCATAATCCAGATGTCACCTGATGTCTGTGACAGCACGGAAGATCTCCTCAGCAGGATCAACGACTGCAACAACACTTGCAACCTGACAGGGTGTATAGTGGGTAGCATGGATGTGGTATCACTATACCCATCTATCGACGTGGATTTTGCAGTGGAAAAGTGCGTGGAAATGATCAACGAGAGCGAAGTAGAGTTCCAAAAAGTCAACACAGAAGAACTGGGCCTCCTACTTAGATTGACATATGACGATGCATATCTAGATAGATACGACCTTAGAGATTTCTGCCCTAGTAGACGTCTAAGAGGTAGACCACCCACAATTACCTCTATGGCTAGGAAGACCCCTATAGAGAGATGGAGTGGATGGACCAGAGCCATACGGACCCCCACTAATATCCACCAGGTAAAGAAAATGATCGCACATGCACTAGGAGCTAGTATAAAGGTCACCCTAAAAGGCCACACCTTTAAATTTAACAACAAATTATACGCCCAGGACGAGGGGGCAGCCATCGGGGTTAGTATCGCCGGTGATGTGGCCAATCTTTTCATGGTATGGTGGGACAGAAGGCTTAAGGAACGCCTGACACAGAACTCCATACTCGTGAATGTGTACTCTCGATATGTCGATGATATCAACTTAGTGGTAAAGACACCCCCACAAGAGAGTACCCCTGAAATAGAAATAGAAACTAAGACTATGGAGAGCATCCAGCAAATAGCTAACTCCATCCACCAGAGTATTAGAGTTACGATAGACTACCCTACTAAACACCCTAACCATAGATTACCTGTATTAGATACTGAACTCTGGCTAGAAACTAAGAACAATAAAACCAGAATCCTCCATTCACACTATACAAAACCTATGGCCTCCAAGTACCTGACCCACCGGAACTCGGCTATTGCGGACAATGCCAAATTCAACATATTGATGGCAGACCTCGTCAGAGTAATGCGAAATGTCTCCTGCATGTGCGACCCTACAGAATTAAAGAGACATATACAACATTTCGTCCACCGCATGCAGTTCTCGGGTTACAGCCATAAAGAAAGGATCAGGGTTTACAAAGGAGCTATGAAGAAGTTTGAAACAATCAAACGCAACGATAGGAATGGGATTTGCCCACTCTATAGGAGCAAATCATGGAACACCATAGAAAGAACTAAGAAGAAAATAGGGAAGGCAAGCTCATGGTACAATAGCCACAAGTACCAAAGCGTCATGTTCGTCGACACCACCCCTAGAGGCGAACTGGCGTACCGCTTTAGAAGGGCCCTAGACAAACTTAAGCTAAGAATTAAGGTTGTTGAAAGGCCAGGCAACCCTATCAAATCCCTTATCAGTAGAACATACCCTTTCAGTAGAACCCCCTGCACTGATAGGAACTGTATCGTATGTAGATTTAGCCCACAAACGAACTGCAAAACCAGAAATGTGGTCTATAGTATAAGATGTACAGAGGGACGATGCAGAAATAAGACAACGACATATGTAGGCGAAACAGCAAGGAGTATAGGGGAGCGGGCAAACGAACATTGGAGAGAACTTAAGGAAGGGAAGAACTCATCAGTTCTGTACCAGCACGCTGAGCAAGAACATAGAGGCTCAATCAACAACATAGAAATTAAAATCTTATCTACACATAGCAGTGATGCAGCACTTAGACAAATTACTGAAGCTACACACATAATAGAAGGGAAACCTAGCCTGAATAGGAAACTAGAATGGAACACTAACATACGCCACTAACAAACCACAGCATGTGACAACATGTTACCCATAAACCAATAATAGGAACAAAGTATAATACAATACATAGATAAACAAATGGAATTAAATACTACATACGTTAACACAATTTAATTAAACACATTAAAAATAAAAAAAAATAAAAAAACACACACACACACACATGAACATATAAATAAATAAAAACTAATACAAATGAACACGTATTAACAGAGAATATAGGTGATACAGACACTCCCCATACACACATGCACTTACAAAAGACACAGACACATTGAAGGACACGCATGCGTAGACACATACAATAGGAATACAAAATACAAAATGGCTGATAGTTAGCAAGGTGAGACACACATAAGAAAGAAGGAAACAAAGGACCACTGATGAGGTCACAGAAGTGTGACGAAAGAACTCTGGCCGAAATAAGATTAAGATTAAGATTAATGTAATATAAAGCTGAAAAAAAAAAAATTAACACCAAATATACAGTGCGTGTGTTTTTATTGGCTAAACTGGCAATATGACCATCCCCAAGTACAACAACATATATATATATATATATATATATATATATTGTTTTTTTGAACTATATATATATATATATATATATATATATATATATATATATATATATCTTTCCTTTCCCGAGCGTCTAATAACACTATCCGTATCACGTCCTCACTTTGTTGTTTTTTGTTATTTTTTTGTCTTTTTTTAAACTTATATATATGTATGTATATATATATATATATATATATATATATATATATATATATATATATATATATATATACACATATATATATATATATATAGTGCAAGAGAGTTAGGGGTGGAGGATTCAACCCACTAAGGGATAGTATCTATCCAATATACTGCTAGCAGCGTACCCAATTAGTGTTACACTAGTGTTATAGCAAGTGTAATAAGTGGGTGCGGGTAAAAGAGGGTTATTTTGCCCTAAATGTATATAGTAATAAGAAAATGAAGGAGAATATGCGGTATCTGTCGAATTGCAGACAGTGTATTCCATTGAATTAATTTGTTTATTTTGTAACTAAAATGAAAAAAACCCACAATATACAGATGCTTATGACATACCATGCCATATTAACAATTAAGGTTACAAGTACAAAGTACATTTAGGAATTGCTAAATGTACTTATTTACTTTCTTATTGCTATATATACAAGAGGTATTGATACATAGAAGGCCCAAAGAGTAGCAGGTAACGCTAAGTAAGTGGTGTGGACAGACCGTAGTTAAACTCTTGGTTCGATAGTGATAGGAGTGAGGAGTCTAATGTGGGCCTTGTATTAACATGCATATATATATATTAGACAAAATGAGGTAACAAAACCAAGGCAGTGAGGAGTTTTCAGGACATTTATAAGGAAAAAGAGATAGATATATAGCATATATAATATATGATATAATATATATATATATATATATATATATATATATATATATGTGTGTATGTGTGTGTGTGTGTGTGTGTGTGTGTGTGTGTATGTATATATATATATAAAGGGTAAAATTAATTAATTAATTAATAATTAATAATCAATAATTTTACCAAGAAGTTCGGTATGTTAAAATAACATTTATCAGTAACCTTATCGTAAAAATTCTATAATTATAAGGTAATTATAATTAGGGTTCAGCAAATTGCTTCACCACATACCGAAATTTAAAAATATCAGTTAAATACTATTCCTCTACCGTAAGATATCTCCCAGACAGCAATACTCTCAGTTCGCGTAAGTAAAGAGAAAAAAATAACGAATCCACCCGGCTTTGATCAACTACATACGCGTTTGTGGACGTATGTAATTGATGAAAGCCGGATGGATTCGATATTTTTTTCTCTTTACCTACGTGAGTTGGTGTCTGGGAGATATCTTATGGTAGAAGAATAGTATTTAACTGCTATTTCTAAATTTCGGTTAGTGGTGAAGCAATTTGCTGAACCCACCCTAATTATTATTATGCTTATAATTATAGAATTTATATATATATATATATATATATATATATATATATATATATATATATATATATATATGTATATATGTATGTATGTATTTATATATATAGACGTCGCTGTGTGGTAAGAAACGTACTTCCCAGGGATATGTCTTTAGGTCCAGTTCCACTCCATGGCACTATTGTCTCGGGCCGACCATAGCCATGTGAGTGAAACTGCCGCATAAAATCTGAAACAGAGCTGATAGACAAGCACGCATACGTCTATCAGCCACTTTCTCTTTGGGTATATAAGATATTGAATGTGATATATACTATAGAATAACATTTTGAAGTGCCTAATGGCAAGCTGAGATTTATATCCTAACTTGCATATGACACACATAGATCAGACCATTTGGTATATGTTAATGAGAGCCTATGAGATGCCAGTCGCATGAGGGATATAATAACCCCATAATGCTGAAAAAAAAAAAAAAGATCTGTTATAAAATACATTTAGAATGATTTACATTTTACTAGCTACAATGAATTCGTGATCTGGATATTGATGTCACAGTATATAACATCTACCTCCCCCCCCTTTATCAATTCTCTAATCCAGTAAGC
>NC_142942.1:2122500-2140000 GCF_046866305.1 Octopus bimaculoides | reverse complement strand
AAGATTCATGAACATTTTCCCTTGACAGTCTCATCTCTTTTCCAATTTTCATTATCGTAATTTTTAAATGTGTCATGGATTATTTTACTGATTGCAGAATAAACTATAACAGTCTTTGTTCAACCCATGAGCATATTGTCAATTTACTCAATAATTTATGTATCATACCTATTTGTATATATAATATCAATATGAGCAAAACACATGCCAACAGAAAAATGCCCAGGGGGCGGTTTTCCTGTCAGTGTGTATAATAATTTTAACCTCAGAATTTGTATGTAAAAACTAGTTTGCCTGATATTATATCATATTATGCGCAAAATTATCATGTTTTAGCTTCTCTAAGCTGATACAGAAATGACTTTTGGTAGGATGCATTTGCGATACTTGAATTGAAATTATACTAACAATGGATGTACTGAGAACATGAAAATCGCGTCTTGCACATTATGATCCTGGAAAAAAAAGTTTTCTCGGATATTGCAAGAAACATCATTCATTTACAATATACTTTCCCGCTTCCATTCACTGAAATTCCGTCGTAAACTGTTGAGGCACAGAATTCAAACGTTCTATAAATTTTTATCTAGTCTTTAACATGCTAATGAAATTATCTAAATTTTAACATCCATTTGCACTCACTTACATGTTCACAGCATATATATATATATATATATATATATATATATAAATATGCATACATAAACATACACACACCTAGTTCATCCCAGCCCTTTACGTAGATTTGCGGTTTATTCTGGTTGACTTTTATGAGTCTTTACAGATTTTTCTTGGATGATACTGAGGATATTTTCTAGTGCCAAGATTACCATAAAATAGCTGCTTTGGAAGCCTTTAACTTACATACGTGTAGCATGCCCCATTCAACTTATCTGAATGAATATGATGAGCTACTCGATGCGTTAGGGTATTCCACCTTTTGCAAGAACTTCCGCTTCAATGTTTTATTTTGCCAGATGATGTTGAATATGCACCTCATACGTTTTTTAATGAAAGAGCACAAGCAAATTAGGATGTCTACTACGGTATACTGTGCGTGTTTCAGAAGAATGCGACAGAGCCATTTGTACGCAAGTCATATAAACGCTCAGCTAGCTTTTATTGGCGATGCCCTGATCGGCCCATATTCTATTGTTAAGCTTCGTAAAGGCTCTATTCGTACATAATACATGCATACATACGCACACACACACACACACTCACATAGACACACTCATACCTGCAAGCACGCCCACACACATGTGTATACGCACACACACACACACACACACACATATATATATATAAGGCAAGGAAGAAAATGGAGAATATATTTAATTGACAAACATCACAAGATCTATTTATGATTGTAATTAATAAATAATTATTGATGTTTGTCAATTAAATATCTTATCGATTTTCTTCCTTGCCTTATAAATTCTAGATAAACTTTTTTTAAACTCCACTTATACCTATTGTTCAACTGTGCTATTGCTTTGCTATATAAATATACTACTTCCAGTAGTATATTGGATATTTATTGTCCCTTAGATGGTTGTCTAACCTCTAGCTCATATATACGTATATATATATATATATATATATATATATATATATATATATATATATATATATATATCATCATCATCATCATCATCGTTTAACGTCCGCTTTCCATGCTAGCATGGGTTGGACGATTTGACTGAGGACTGGTGAAACCGGATGGCAACACCAGGCTCCAGTCTGATTTGGCAGAGTTTCTACAGCTGGATGCCCTTCCTAACGCCAACCACTCAGAGAGTGTATATATATATATATATATATATATATATATATATATATATATATATATATATTGGTGTATTTGGAGATAGTCATATTGCCAATTTAGCCAATGAAAACACGCATTATATATTCGGTGCTCACTTGCTTCATCTTTATTTGATATAGTATTTCAGTTAGAATTCTTTCGTGACACTTCTGTGACTTCATCAGTGGTCCTTTCCTTCCTTCTTTCTTCGTTTTTGTATTAATTTAATTTATTATATTATATTTTGTTTACGTATTGAATTAATTCATTCCATCTATTTTTCTATTGTATTAGTTTCATATTGTTATTAGTTTATGGGATCTAATTCTGTTATAAGCTGATGCGTGTGTGTGTGGGGGGGGGGTGTGCTAGTGTTCCATTCTAGTTATCTATTTAGGCTAGGTTTGTGTTCTATTATGTGTGTAACTTCCGTAATTTTTCTAAGCGTAGCGTCCGTTCTATGTGTGGACAAGATTTTAACTTCTATGTTGTTGAGTCAGCCCGCGTGTTCTATTTGTTTGCGGTTCTATTAATGGAACCTCCTGTACTGATAGGCACTGTATTGTATGTAGATTTAGCCCACAAACAAACTGTTAAGCTACGAATGTGTTCTATAGAACAAGATGTACAGAGGCACGGTACAGAAAGAAGATAACGATGTACGTAGGGGTGACAGCACGGAGCATAGGAGAGCGAGTAAATGGGTATTTTAGGGAACTCAAGGAAGAGAAGGGATCATGGGTTCAATACTAACATGCCGAGCAGGAACACGAGGCTCACTCAACAACATAGAAGTTAAAACCTTGTCCACGCATAGAACGGACGCTACGCTTGGACAAATTACGGAAGCTACACATTTAACAGATAGAAACCTAGCCTGAATAGAGAACTAAAATGGAGCACTAGCACACATCCCACACAGCGCACTCTATGACAGAATTAGATCCCCATAAACTAAGAACAATATGAAACTACTACAACAGATACATAAATAAATGGAATTAAGTAATTCAATACATAATAAATAATAAATAATACAATACATAAATAAAATATAATAAATTAAATTAATACAAAAAAGAAGAAATGAAAAAGTAAGTAGATAAAACAAAAAAAATAAAATAGATAAAATTAAATTAAATGAACATGAATAAACAGTGGATACTGATAATGCAGGTACGATAACCATTCCAACACACTAAACAAAGACACACACAGTGATAAACGCATGCGCAAAGAAAGACACATACAGCAAGAATACAAAGTGGCAGATCATTAGGAAAGAGAGACTCAAAGAAAAAAAATGAAACAATGGACTACTGATGAGGTCACAGAAGTGTGACGAAAGAACTCTGGCAGAAATACAATTAATATGAAATAAAACTGAAGCAAGTATGCACCGAATATATAGTGCGTGTATTTTCATTGGCTAAATTGGCAACATTACCATCCCCAAATACAACAACAATAATTGTTTCAAAGCTCGAATTCACATCAAGAATCTTGCAAAGCACACACACACACACACACACACACACACACACACACACACGTGCACACACGCACAAAAACACACACACACACACACACATATATATATATATATATATATATATATATTCGTACATATACACACTTAGCTTGGCTGGAAAAATGCACCGTGCCACTGCCTCTGTAATCCCTTCGAGACTGAGAGGATCCAAGTATGACAAATTCATCTTAAACCTTTGTAAGTCCAACTCTGCAATATGTATAAGTTCAGAGAATTCTATATTTCCACTACTGTGGAAAGAAGTTTCGACATAGTACTCAGGGTTGAGTCTGTGAGTTAGACATAACGTTGGTGAGACGTACATAAGAGTCGAAAGGAAATGCGTACAACTGGCAGTTTCCATTAGCTAAGAAAACCGTTAATTTGATCGAAGAATCAGAGAGCATATATTATGTAAGGCATTGGCTTGATTGTGTTGGAGAGTGACGTCATTATTCGTCTGATATGATTTATGCAGACTGTATCTAGTTGTCATCGGGTGAAATAATGTCGAGTTCTGATGAACAAGATATGTCTTTCTGAAGTATTTTTTGTATTTTGAAAATATTTGGTTACCAGGAGAACAATTCAGTAGTAATATGGCCGAGTATTGAATGTGAGTCTCTAATTAACATGTGTTAATATGTGGTAGTATGTTCGACGCAATATTATCTTCCGGATTTCTGCAGTGATCGTATTCTTACGGTGTTGACAAAAGCCGATATCGGCACAGTAATGTAATATTCTCTTTTCAAATTAAAGGGTACATAAAACAGTGTCGATTTGATGTTAGGTGTTTTAAATGCACGTGGTTAACGTTTCAATGTGTGGGTAAACTGAGGTAAATTTGTTTTACATAAGAATATATTCTTGATATGCAGAAGAATGTGTTAGGATCAAAACTGAATTCTGAGCTCAAAGTATTGTCAAATGTAGGATAGCGTGTGCTTTATGAAGAAAAAAAAACCGTCGTTAGAACGAAGTCACTGTGCAAAAGAGAAAATATATAAAAGAGGCGAAATGGAGGGGGCCCACATATGGAGAGATTTGAAAGAACATTCATGTGTCAGACATGGCCAAAAGGTAAAGAGAACGGAAGATCATTGATAAGTGATAGATGTATGTGATATTCGCTATATCTGGTTGTAAAAATCCATAGTGTTCGCAAAGATGAAGGAGAGAGTATCAACGTGTTCGACAAGCTTATTGATTATGACTGTTACTATTACAACTAAGTTACAAAGAGTCTGTGTCATGGGTCGAGGGTTTGCATGGTAAGAAGACAGACGTGACCAATTTTTTAAGAAGTTCACTGCGCAGTTTTGAGATCCAAAGTTCATTCGCACTGGGAATCAAACATTTTCGCTACGAGTTGCATATAATAATTATGATTGAAAGTCAGAAGGTAGAAATTATAAGGATGGCTGCAGCATATCCTCTACCCTAATTCAAAGGGTTATGTTTGTCGCACAACCTGGAATAATTTCCACCGAAATCGATAATGTATGTACGTATCTCATAGATGTGTGTGTATCTCAAAACACACACACGCACACACACACACACATACTTACATTCACGTATGTATGTATGTATGTATGTATGTATGTAAGCATGCATGCAAGCATGTTCGAATTTATGTCCATACATCCCATTATGCTAGAATAAGCCATGCTACAATAAATCTTCCTTTGCAATGATTCCTGTTACATATTATGTTTCTTTCCCGATTCTATCATCGTTAGCATGTAGACAAAAATACCGTTTATGAGGGTTAACAAAAGTAGTTCTTTGTTTCTAATTTATTTTTGTTGTCGCCAGAATTCATTTAACTATAATGTCAGCCCTCACAGTAAAAAAGAATAAATACGAACTATATTAATTTAAACTTAAATCAATTTATTGTTTTAAGTGTCCAACTATTTACAGCTAACTGAATTAGAATACATTTATTTATCATCTATTATTCAGTATATTCTGGTTATTAATCCTACGGCAAAATTCTGGCGTCACAGTTTAACTTGTCTATATATTATAGAGAGAAGAATTAAAAAAATATTAGATAGATATACAATTTTGGCATGAACATTCCTATAACTTCATTATTTAATATTGAATTTTAACTATTTTTAGCTGGAGCTGTCGTAGCACTGAAACTGTGTCTACCATTTTCGCTAGCATTATTAATGTGAAACGGAAGATTGAAGATCCCGCTACGCGACAGCCATACGGAATCCAAGATAAAAAAATAATAAATAAAGATGATGCTGTATTGATTTTTAGGAAGTATATAGTTGTCTGAATCTAGACAAATATGACATGTTAGCTGAACAAAAGTAGTAAAATTCCAAATATTGAAGCCAATTTGATCGATTATACTCTTCCTACCCAACTAATGTAGACTTGTGCCGGTGGTTAAAATCAATATTGGTTTCTAATTTGCGCACAATGCCAGCAATTCTATGGTAGGCTTAAGTTGATTACATTGACTTCCATAATCAACTGGTACTTATTTTATCGACCTTGAACTGATGATAGGCAAAGTCGACCATGATAGACATTGAACTCAAAACGAAACGCCGCTAAGCATTTTGTTAACGATTCTACCAGCTAATCGCCTGAATCAATATTAAGAAATGTTAAGTCGGAGTGGCGGCAGAATTGTTGGCACGCCGGGAAAAATGCTTAGCGGAATTTCGTCTGAGTTCAAATTCCGCTGAGGTCGACTTTGCCTTTCATTCTTTCGGGGTCAACAAAATAAGTGTCAGTAGAGATGTAACTAACTTAACCTCTCTACCGAAATTTCTGGCCTTGTGCCAAAATTTCAAACCAGTAATAGAAATCTTAAGTTTACTACTCATAAATCTGATGAGTATTATAGTCATAACAATAAAAACATTGAAAAGCCAATACATCAACGTACATACGAATTAAAAATACATTCGCACCAGCACTGAAACATCATCAAATATGAATTCTTTGGATAGAATTGCGGTACATGAGCTTCTCTTAAACAGCCCGCCATATCGTCTGTTATGTTCGTGAACATTTTTAGGTAAATAATAAACGCAGTAAATGCGCTGTGTGACAAACAAACGTAAATCACAATGACATACAAGAATAGATCTGTTTAAGCGAAATATAATGGCTTTCATCAGCTGTACATTATAAATCAACGGTTTTGAAATTTTTTTAGCTCATGCAAACCAACCACTACGCACACATTTTTGGAATCCTTAATGTTATTGTGGTCCTTTAGATTTTATTTCTGAAAAAAAAAAATCAATTTTGTAATAAAGAGTTAACGCTTCAAGCAGTTTGCCCTTTAAAAATTCTAAAAATTTCTAATACAGATGAAATTTGTAATAGTTATGAAAAAGAACGAAATTTTAAATATTGTTTCAAAATAGTTATATTATTATGAAATAATTTGTATTGATAACTTGTAGAGACAAGTTTTGAACAAAAATTTGAAATAATAAATAATTGTTTTTTTTTTTTGTCCAGAGATGACCATTTTCAACCGCAAAAAAATATTTTCAGTGTTCAATAAAATAATTCATAATATTTATCTCCATTTAAAAGTCGATGCCCTATTAGAACATAGAATACGGTGTTATTTAGCACGAGAGAATCTCTCATATGGAATGTTGGGTTATATATGCACTCGTGGGCTTATTAAAACATAATTAATAGAGCCAGAAGTAGTTTTCATACCAAAAGAAAATATTTGTGCTCACTTTAATGTGGATGCCGTGTTATAAAGCTGAATACTGCGTTATTTTCCACTAAATCCCATTGGCTCTTCGTGGCACCACTACTTGAATGGACTCTGGGCTTCTATACGTATCGCTGCTATGTCTAACCTTGGATATCTACCATTGACAAGGCTAAAAAAGGGAAAATCACATGACCTGGTAATTACAGTGGCAGTAGTCGATGACTACCGCTAGCAGTATAAACACGAGTGCTTATATGCACCTCAAGTCAATAAGAAATGTTCTCTCATGGTAACTAAAGCACTCTTTGTTACTAACATTGCTTCTCTCGCCAGTAATCATCTTTCATAAGCTCACTAGCTTTTCGCAACACCACTGCCTCAATAGACTCTGATATTCTATACATATCGCTAAGAGGAGCATCGCCGCTATCTCTATCCGCAGATGTATTCTCCTGAAAACGCTAAGGAAGGGGGAAATCACGAGATTTGGCAGTTCCAGTGGCGATCGCGGACGATAATCACCCACTACAGATATAAACACGAACGCATATATGCACCACAAATGCATACGAGAGGTTCTTAATGGTAAATGATGTTGTATTCTGCGTTCTAACGCAAATAATTTTAAATAAGTTTTATTTTATTGAGCTTTGAGTATTGATACTTCTATCGCTATTATTTATTTTTTCATATATTTAGCTAATATAAAACGCATAACAACAAACATCAATTAAGACATATCTGGTCGTCTCGCATTTATGATTTGGTTGCACTGCATGTTAAAATCACAGGGTATTTTGTGATGTTCATTTTCCATTACTCTCTCTGGCTTGTATTCATACCATTGTTCATCTCTCTCAAGGTTTGCTTTAACGCATATCAGCGAGTGGACATATCTGGACACATTGTGGTGTCTCCTTTTGTATTTGCGTTGTGCGAGCGTACAACATTTACTAACAATATGGTTTATATTTCTCCCATCTTAGATGCCATACTACACTGTGGCGTGCCAGTGCTTTTATCAATGTGATATTTGGAGTAGTTTGTTCTGAGAGTTTGTTCTAGAGCGCTGCACACTAAAGCCTTAATGGGCCCTTTAAGTTTCATTTCTGCAGCCATTGTCAGGTTCTATTCCATTCAATCTGATTTTTAATCTTGCATTTTCTTCTGCCAAATTTTCTTCATGTGCTCTTTCTGGTCTTTTTAAAATTGTGCTGGATCTACGGCTTCGTTCATTTTTACGGTTCTCTGCATCTTCACTGCTTCAATCATTCCTATTTTACTCCCCTTGACATACCAAACCAGGATTTTCTACTTTTCCCTTACATAACCTTCACAACACAGCAATCCCTGCCCTCCTTCTTTCCTCTTTACATTCAATCCTCAAACGTCACACTTGGGGTGTAACTCCTTGTTTATTGTCATTAAAGTACCTGTACTCCGGTCTATCCCTTGTAATTCATGCTTCTTCCAGGATACTATTCCTGCCCCATATCTCATCAAAGCAACCGACCACATGTTAACTGCTATAATCTCATAGCGGCCATTAAGCTTCGATTGGAGCACAAGCGAAGTTTTCCTCACCTACTTTATCCTGTACATTTCTTTCATCTTGAGTTTATTCCTCTTATCTCTTCCAATGATACCCAGGTATTTATATCCTTCCTCTCCGACTTCCTTTAAAGTCTCACCACTTTCCAGCTTGATCCCATGATTTTGCTGATTTCCTCCTTTTGAGAATCAATTATTATTATTATTATTATTATTATTATTATTATTATTATTATTATTATTATTGTTATTATTATTATTATTAATAATAATAATAATAATAATAATAATAATAATAATAATAATAATGCCCTCTTGGCTAGTTAATGGTTTAACATTCCTGCTTCCAAGAAATGAGGAAACAAACGAACCAAAAAATTATCGCCCCATAACCTGCTTAACAACAATGTATAAGACACTAACATCTGTCCTAACCGAGTACACCTATCGTTTTTTAATAGAAAGTATCATATTCCCTAATGAGCAAAAGGGATGTAAACGTGGATCTTATGGTTGTAAAGATCAGCTACTCATCAATAAGATGATCTTAGAAGATTGTCACAAGCGACACAAAAACTTGTCAATAGCCTGGATAGACTATAAAAATGCCTTTGATAGCCTACCACATAGCTGGATTAGGAAACGTCTGGAAATGTATAAAATAGCTCCTACTCTGCGAAACTTTTTATCTGTAAGTATGAGATCATGGAGAACCACACTGATGTTGAACAATGACAATGAATCTCTAAATGCTGGAGATGTAAGAATTTCATGTGGCATTTTCCAGGGTGACTCACTATCACCACTCCTCTTCTGTCTAGCCCTAATACCGCTCTCAAAATTGCTCAATGATGCACAATATGGTTATAAAATATTTGATAAAAATATAAATCATCTCATTTACATGGATGATTTAAAGCTCTTTGCAAAAAATGACCAACAACTCAAAGGCCTACTAGCGATTGTTAAACAATTCAGTGATGACATCAGGATGCAATTTGGCCTTGATAAATGTGCAAAAGCTACCTTTATCAAAGGAAAAATGACAAATACATCTAATGTGAACCTTGACCAGCAAAATGTCATAAAAGAGTTAGAACCAGTGGAGAGCTACAAATACCTAGGGGTAATTGAAGGGGACAATATCAAGCACTCAGTGATGAGGGAAAGGATCAGAAGAGAATGTTATCGCAGGGTGAGAGCAATACTGAAGACAGAGCTGAACGCGAGAAACAGGATCGAAGCGATCAATGCTCTAGCCATACCAGTCGTGACTTACAGTTTCAATATCGTTAACTGGTCAATTACTGAAATATGTAATGTTGACAGAAAAATACGAAAACTGTTGACAATGCATAGAATGCACCACCCTAAGGCAGATATAGAACGTCTTTATCTGCCAAGAAAAGAAGGAGGCCGAGGACTTTTACAGCTGGCATTATCAATGAAGGTAGCCACAATTGGCCTAGACACCTATCTGAAAAACTCTGAGGACTAGATGCTAAAACTTGTCTTAAAATATGAAAGCAAGAAAGCATCTTACTCAGTAACAAAACAGGCAAAGGAATATCTAAGTGAATTCCAATTGCAACAAATTCAAGAATTAGACGAACTAGAAACACCTGCAGAAAAAACTAAGCGCCTGAAAACCCGTGCTAAAATTGCTGCCTTAGCTATTATGACTGAAAAATGGCATGGAAAACCTCTCAATGGCAAATACCCAAAGAGAGCGAATAATGCAGATATTGACAAAGCCCTTACCCGCCAATGGTTAATGGCCTCTGGCTTGAAATCAGAAACAGAGGGGTTTATCATAGCAGCCCAAGATCAATGCCTACCTACAAAGAACTACCAGGCCAACATATTAAAGAACGGCAGCTCCCCATTATGTCGTATATGCCAACAACAAAATGAGACCATCGATCCTGTTGTCTCCATGTGCAGTCTGCTTGCGCCTACAGAGTATCTCAACAGGCATGATAAAGCTGCACAATATATTCACTGGGTAATATGCGAAAACCTGGACTTGCCCCATGATAAAAACTGGTGGGAACACAAACCACCCCCAGTACTTGAAAATGATCACATTGCACTCCTCTGGAACTTCACCATTCAAACTGACAGAAAGATAGACGCAAATAGGCCAGACATCATACTGAAAGACTTCAGACAAAAAATCATGCCCCCTCATTGATATGACTGTCCCAATCGATATAAACGTATCTGTCAAGACCTACCAAAAACTGAGCAAATATAAAGATCTTGAAATAGAAATTAGCAAAATGTGGAATCTGAAGACGAAAACAATACCTATTGTCATAGGTGCCCTGGGAATGACAGCGAAACGGGCTGATTACTACCTAGATCAGATTCCAGGAAACCCCAAAATGGCTGAAGTTCAAAAAATAGTGCTCATGGGAACTGCCCATATCCTACGTAAAATACTGTCTATGTGATCTCAAATGTTAAAGCAAACACATAATTTTCTTATGGTTTCTTAAACATTCACTTGAACAAAACTGTACAAATACAAATATATGGTACCCTAGGCATAACACCTACATGAACTTCTAACTTGTTGTCTCTTGAGGTCTCTGAGTGAGACTTGGATCCAACTTGTACAAATGCAAAACAAAAGTCAAACATAAAATAATAATAATAATATTTTAATAGGATTGAGTTAACTCTTCCAGTAGGTATACGAAGCAAAAGAAAACAGAACAGTGGCATTGTTATCAAGTGAATGATAAGAAAGGCACTCTTCTCTTTTTTTTTTTTTTTTTTTGCTTTTCTGTACCTACTACAGGGGTTACATGAATCCTATAAAATATTACCAAAAATGAAGTAGATTGACAAGTTTATTTTTTGAACCTGTGGAAGGCACGCTGTAGCCGAAATACCGATCACTTGATAACAATAGCACCCTCTTTTTTTTGCTGCTATTACTGTTGTTGTTATTATTATTATTATTATTATTATTATTATTATTATTATTATTATTATTATTATTAAGCGACGAGCTAGCAGTATCGTTTGCCCTCCAGGTGAAATGCTTAGCGGTATTTCGTCCCTATTTACATTCTGAGTCCAAATTTCACAGAGGTCGACTTTATCCTTCATCCTTTCGGGGGGTCGATAGAATATAGGGCAATTGTGTACAGGAGTAGACGTAATTGACTATGCTCCTTCCCTAAATTTCAGGCCTTGCCTCTATAGTAGAAACCGTTATTATTAAACATATAAATATTGATATTGCTGCTGTAAGTGAAACCAAGCTTGCGGACATTGGTGAAGTAGAAGTTGGTAGTGGCTATACACATTTTTTGAACGGAAAGTCGGCAGATGAACAAAGAAACCATGGTGTTGACTTTGTCATTAAATCAACTCTACTTTGTTGGTTGCCATCCATCTCTGAAGTTGTTGACTAGCGTCTAGTGATATTCTATATACTCATAGGTAATTCTCATCTATGCACATTATCAGTGCTAATGCACCTACTTTATCAGGAGCCGAACAAGAACACAAGATCTCCAAATTGCAAACAGTTGTCAGTAAAATTCCATATCACGACAAAGTTATATGTATGGGCGAATTTAATGCCAGAATAGGCAGCAGCTACACAGTATGGTCAATAGGAAAGCATGGAACAAGAGAGATGAATGCAAACGGTTTATGAATTCTGTCTTTTTCTCAACAGTTCAATCTAACGATCAAAATCAGCTGGCAGTGAAAAAACCATCTGGAAACATCTCTGATAAGTTACCTGTTACATGTTGACTATGTCATTGCTAAGAGCAAAGACTCTAGTGATTTCAGATTTACCAGAGCTCACAAACCACCCGAATGTCAATCAGATTACACGATGGATCACAGTAAGGTATTTGTTAACTCACATACAAAGGGGCCACTGAATTTCAGTATACCTCCGATAATAAATGTGTTCTCTTTAAAAGCATCCAGAAGCAAAAAAATATTTTGAAATGCATCTAAATTCAAAACTTGTGGAACGTAAAGGGCAGCAATAATCCTGAGATTTTGTGGTACAATATTTGTGACAGCATAAAATCATCTGCTGAAGGTCCAGGATTCGTCAAATGCAAGCACCAATTTTGGTCCGATGAGAACGATTCACAAATCAAACGTCTCCTAAAACAATGCACAAAAGCCACAAACAAAAACTTGCCATCACCCTGATCCTTATACATCACCTCTAAGAAAATTACTCAGGAAAGACTTCGTGAGATGATAATTTCTTGGTGGGAAACAAAGACCAGGAATTGGAACAGGCGGCTAACTCTCAGGACTTGAAAGCATTATATGTCAATCTGATATAGGTATTTGGTTCAGAAAAGGGTGGTACGGAACCTATTCTTTGTAATTATAGACTAAACTCTTAAGTAGCAAAGATGAAATCTTGAAAATATAGGCTGAACACTTTAGATTTGTATTAAATGAAGAATTCACTACCGATCCTGAAGTACTCAATAAAATCCTCCAGAGGCCTATCATTGAACAACTTGTGGAAGATCCTTCCTTGGAAGAGATAGAAACTGCTGTTAAAAAAATTTCCAAGGATAAAGCTTCTGGACAAGACGGTATTCCCATAGAAGTGTACAACATGGTGGTAGACAACTTGTAAGAAAGCTGCGCAAATTGATCTGAGACTGAAATAGTTCCCCAACAGTTCAAAGATGCAATTAAAGCGCTCCTGTACAAAAACAAGAATGGTTATGCGATAATCGCAGGGGAATAAATTTGCTACGCGTAGCTAGAAAAATTCTTGCGAGAGTGATCCTTGACCGCATCGATAAGAATGTAGTAAACGACATATATTCTGCATTCCAATCTGAATTTCGACCTTGGAGAGGCACAGTTTCAGAAAAAAGCACGAGTGTAAAATATTGATTTGTACATGGACTTAGTCGACTTGACCAAGGATTTTGATACAGTGAATCGTGAGGTGCTCTGGAAACTCTTGTCAAAAGGTCGTCTTCATGATAAGATGATAAGTCTCATGGTATCTCTACACAAAGGAATGATGGCAATAGTGATAAAGAGCAGCCAAAGTTTAAAGCTACTTACTTTTGCCACTGGAACCAAACACACCTCTGTTTAGATCCTGGACATTTTTCCTTATTCTTTGCAATGATGTTCCAACAAGCTTTTAGGGATTACCGTGATGGTCTAAAATTTCAGTCTCGCATAGAAAAAAAGTCTACTAAACCTAAACGGGCAAAGTTTCAGATCAAAGAAAAAGACTAAGAAAGATACCCGACATGACTTTCTGTTTGCTGATGATTGCGGTTTGATTTCTCATACATTCAGGGAATTCAAGAAACAGTCGGCAAGTTTGCTGTGGCAGGTCGTGCATTCGGACTATCAGTATCAAGAAGACTGAAGTTGTATTCCAACCAAAGCCAGGGGAAGAACATACTCCAGATTCGAATGTGATGATTGACAACAGGCCACTCAAATGGGTAAGGTCATTTAAGTATTTTGGAAGGACAGTGAACTTTAAGAGTACACTTCATGACGAAATCAATGTTAGAATATCTAAGGCTACAAATGCTATAAGTAAACTTTCCTATGGCGTGTGTGATAAACACGGTGTCAGTCTGAAATTTAAAATAAGTGTATATAAATCTTGTATTTTGAGCAAGTTTTTGTATAGGGCGGAAGCATGTACTCCCTACTATAAACATAAAGAAAATTGAAACTCTTTCACATGTGCTGTCAGCGCAATATCTGCAACAGAAAATGGCAACAGAGGGTATAAAATGGTGAAGTCTTACAAAAATGTGATATCTCCAGTATCAAAAGCATGATGCTGAGAATTCAGTACTGATGCATCGGACATGATGTTCCAATGACAGATGGCCGCATTCCGAAAATTCTTTTGTGTCGCCAACAAGTAGAGGAACACCGCAATAAAAGAAGACCAGTCCGTAAGTATAAAGATAAGTTGAAGCAATCACTAAGTCGCAACAGCCTAATTTGACATCATGGGAAAGTCATTACCTTGATCGAACTGCGTAATGTAAAATCCACCATGATCACAAAAAGAATTTGAGTTGAAGAAACAGAAAAATAGATTTTTTCCGATCCCAAGTAAAATCAAAATCATCAGTGTCCCCATTGTTACTTTGTAGCAAAACCCAAAGCTGGACTCAATTTGCATTCACGCGTCCATTGCAAACAGGTGCAGCATCTTTTGTTCTTTTATTTTTGAAAGTTGTTTTTCATTTCTTCACATTTTTTGCCTTTTCTCACATTTTTGTGTTTTCCTCTAATCCTCTCCTTCAAACACTCATACGTCGAAATCGACGGGAGTGACCATCATTAAACCTAAAACATTAGGCAAACAGAATTTTAACTCATGAGGGATGTAAAAATAGGTGAAGAGTCAAAATAATATAATGAGGGAATTGATAGTGAAAGAGGTTATTCAATGTACAGGCTAGAATTTGCAGAAAAAGCGATTAAACACGATATATAGGACAAACATTGGAACCTATATTATTAACAGAAAAAGCATTTACAGTTCCCAACCACTAACATTGAGAACCCACCAGCCTGCTTGAGACAGCGCACTCTATGGCAGTAGTCAGGTTACTGGCCCACCTTCAAATTGCCATACTTAAATCTACCCCTGAATATATATGCTATAAGCCTGGGCAAGAAACATCCAACATTCTGTAACAAATTGCAAAGCTATGATAGTTCATATAGTGCTTGTATATTTTGTTCACAAGCAGACTACCATTTAGGTATTCTTCAAAATTGGAACCCATTTCCTTCTCGGTCAACGTACTGTTAGTCTTCAACTTCCTTCGATATTTAAGCAATGTAAGACGGCGAGCTGGCAGGATAGTTAGCACGCGGGGCGAAATGCTTTGCGGTATTTCGTCTGTGTTTACGTTGTGAATTCAAATTTCGCCAAAGTTGAGTTTGCCTTTCCTTCTTTCGGGATTGATAAATTAAGTACCAGTTGCGTACTGGAGTCGATCTAATCGACTCCCCCCTCCCAAAACATTTCAGGCCTTCTGTCTAGAGTAGAAAATAATAATTAAGCAATGCTACTAGTGTTTTAGGTATTTTGAATAAACCTTGTTTTAAAAGGATAGATGGTGCACTACTCCTTAAACTGTTTCTTTAAGTCAACTTGGAGTATATTCGCTACATTGAGTATTTTTATTTGCACTTTTCAGTGACACCAAAATTTGAAACTCCATATACGATTTCTATTACAGTTCATTAATACAAGATGATTTTTGGCTTTGTTGATTATCGCTTTTAGGCACATAGAACGTGGCAAACACCTTCACCAATTCTTGTACTTCACACCAGATGCTGCCCCAAGAGAAGTAATATTGAAGTCTTGTAGTTGCTAATTCTTCCATTGTTACTGGGCAGAAGACATTTGAACGAAATTACACGTCACGTGCTTTATAACTTAGCTTTCTGCCCAATATAAATAATTGCTAGAGTTCCCTTGTGATACCAGTGGTGATTGGTGCGTTGAGGTCAATCCCATTGAAACTTCAAGACTTCTTAAGGCAACTAGAAATCATCCCATGCAAGATTGATGTCTTGCAAAAAGCAACCTTACAGGGTTCAATCCATAATTTTCTGCGTTTTATGGATCATAAATATTTGTATTTGTAGACGCCAGTTGACCATGTGTCGCCGAAAATCATCGCAAAGCTGATCAGTTTCTCTATTGTCTTATGTATTGTCTTATGTATGTGACTACTGCTAAATACTTTAACGTAAACACAATTGTCTTTTAATGTGGCCTTCTATTCCACTATCCCAATATTTTGGAATCTGTCATTATGTTGATGTATGAAAACCAAAAAGTATTTCTTCCGCTCGCTAAAAAGTGTTTGTTTTACCTGATCTTCATCATATTGGAGACGATTTCTGTAGCTGGCTGTTGAAGGTGAAAGGAAACCCATTCAATGTTAGATATAGACAGTTAGATGAATTTCTTTCCCACTTCTACCTGTTAGAGCGACTGGTGAAAAGCATCTGTCAAATATTGCTACTATTCTGTCTTAACTTTCGATTAAATGTTCTATGTCTAAATTATGTCCGTTCTAAACTTTGTTTGCAAAAGAAGTTGCGGATTTAATTCAATTTCTATCGTTTTATTCATTTGTCAAATTTGGTGTGTATGGGAATGATAATATTGTAATTGTTTTTACCAAATATACGGGTAAAACTGCTGATGTTCCCCACAGAAACGTCAATATTATTTTTCTATTTTGTATGAGTCGTGCTGAAGTATGTTTGTGTTAGATGAAAGAAAAAACAAAGAAAGACAGAAAGAAAGAAAGAAAATGTGATAACTTATTCAACTGCATAAATTTACTATTAGCTGGTCGAAATATTTATAACCAAAACGAAAATTATATAATTTATCAATCCCTAAAAGATGTAAGGCAAAATCGACCTCCACGGAATTTGAACTCAGAATGTAGTGACGGGGGAAATACCAGTAAGCACTTCGTTCAGTGTGCTAACGATTCTGCCTTAAAAATACAACAGCAATAACAGCAAAAACAAGGAGAAGTAGAGTAGTGCTTCGAATTTTAGCAAAGCCGTCAATTTTAGAAATCTTACATGATTTCATCAATAAGAATTTACATGTGTGTGTGGTGTATGTGAGTGTGCGTGTGTGTGTGTTGAAAAGGATTTTGACCAGTAGAAACGCTTGATCACATTCAGTGTATTGATGAAGATTAAGAGGAGAATGAGGAGGAGTATGAGTAGGGGAAGAAGGAGTGGATGACGTCCATGATGGCAATGATAATGAACGAATTTATATCAATATTGCAGAAGAAATGTTCATTCCTGAAGCTCATCTGAAGCAGTGCTAATGCGT
>NC_142942.1:2105000-2117500 GCF_046866305.1 Octopus bimaculoides | reverse complement strand
ATATATATATATATATTTGAATTGATATTCATATATATATAAATTGATATTGATGCACGACCCAAGTTTCAAGGTGTAGGAAGAGAGAGAGATCTTCAAGTAATCCATAGAAAATATTTTTTTTAAATGCTTTCAGGAACAATAGTGGTTTATTGAGGCGGAAGGATGTGGATATTTTTTTCCATATCGAAGTACGAAAAGCTGAAAAAAGTTATTTTATATTTCGCGGCAGGCAGCCAGGGTTGCTGGATATGCAAATAAAACTCCAATAGCTAAGGAATGGAGTAGATCTAGTCCATTTCTTAACTCTTGCATGTACATATATATATATATATATATATATATATATATATATGTGTGTGTGTGTGTGTGTGTGTGTGTGTGTGTGTGAGTGTGTGTGTGTGTGTGTGTGTGTGTGTGTGTGTGTTTGTGTGTGTTTGTGTGTGTGTGTGTGTATGTGTGTGTGTGTGTACATGTATATTTGGCAAAATATGACCATCCCGAAGTAGGACAATATATATGTTTATATATATATGTGTTTTGTGCGCGCGCTTAAGTTCATAGGATTAAAGCTGTTTCAGATATGGGATCATAAGTCTTTTTTGTTAGCCTGGTACATCTATAGAGAGCTGAAGAAATATTTTACCGGGATTACTAAAACCTTATTAACTCGTCTTTGGTATTAAAAAGGAATTCGTAATCCTAGTAATCACATTCTCCTCTGCATGATACACATTGAAGTGTGCGTCCATATCTGTCATGCGCAGCACAATGTAAATGTTAAGAAAAAAGAAATGATTAAGTGAACTATACGTTCAGGTTATGTTGGCCTGCAAGTATATTGTACTGTTGTATGTACTTTATGTTTGGGAAAATGGATATGGATTTGCTTGAGCCTCATCTACATTTGGTTATAGGTATACATAAATATGTACCATAACAATTATTTAGTTAATTAAAAATCTTAATTTACTTATTCAATTAGCGTGCTTTTCTTTCTAGAATCTCAATTATTTCCAATATTATTTTCATATAATTTATAAGTGAATATCTGGCGCAATTTCGTTTTTAATCTTATTTGAAAAAACTTAACTCAATTCCCGCTTTAAGTTAGCAAATATCTTATTATGAATTAATTTTGCTTGCATTCGTTTCTTAAGGAATTTTTATTAATATTTGATAAAATTACCTTCGCAAAATTGTATCTTGTTTCTTTTCAGATTTGCATATATGTCACGGCAGGCAGCCAGGATTGCTGGATATACGAATACAAATCCAAGATCTTAGGAATGGAGTAGATCTAGTTCATTTCTCAACTCTATTTGAAATAGCAGACGAGCTGGGTAAAAAGTTTGTTCTTAGGCTGGGAAGCCGTAAAAGTTATATGATAGTGCTATTTGCGACACTAGGGACATGTCAGTCACTGTTTTTTCTTTTTTTTTTTTGTATCAGTAGAAAGGAAATTTGTGAAAGTATGCAGTTGGTAGTGAGCACTTGCTAACGATAACGCACATGTATTCAGAAGTCCTGGATTTAGCTTTGGGAGTCGATAAATTAAGTACCAGTTGCATACTGAGATCGTTCTAATCGACTGGTCCCCTCCCCCAAAAATTCGGGCCTTGTGCTTAGAGTACAAGACAATATAAATAGCATGTTGTTTTTTAACGTGGCCAGCTAGTTTGCGGGTTGCACTAACGATCACGTGATTGTCGTATAGAATCCCAGACCGACAGTTACTTGTGTTCTTGACCAAAACACTCCATTTCTCGTTCTTCCAGTCCACTCAGCTTCTACAGATTGGCGTCCAGGACTGAGATGTTGAATCAGGAAAATCGTCCGAAAGAAGGTTTCGCGAGACATGTTTTGTATTTAGCGATCGAAATTATGAACAGCACAACCCATGTTTTGAATCCCGAGTGGTTAGGATTGGGTGTTCCACGAAGATGAACGTGAATCAATCATCAGTATATCCAAGTAAAATAAGATAGAAACACACACACACACACACGCACACACATATTTGTATATGTGTATATGTATATATATATATATATATATATATATATATATATATATATATATATATATATATATATATATATATATATATATATATATATATATATATAGATCAAGAAAAGGAAATGGAGATTAGCAAGTTAATAATTGCTTACTATTAACACCAAACTCATCATCTTCACTTACAGCCGTTTCAGTTAATACTCAATAAACATTAAATTTACATTTATGTAACCGGAGCACAATATCATCAGAGGTAAAGAGATGTACATTTGGATACTAAAATTAATTCATCAGCACACATATGACGTCTAAATCTACATCTTTTTTCCTCTGATGATATTATGCTCATGTCACATATATATGATTTTAATGTTTATTGAGTATTAACTGAAACGGCTATCAGTGTAGATTATCAACTTGCTTTTAATAATAAGCAATTATTAACTTCGTAATCTGCATTTTCTTTTCTTCTTTATAAATGGAACTATATGCTTTTATATAACTATTATTTTAAGGAAATTCATTCCCCCCAAGTACTAGGTATTGAACCGCTATTTCCTTGGATGAAGCCATTCCTTAATAAGGTTGCCACATCCTCTAATTAAATATATATATATATATATATATATATATATATATATATATATATATATATATATATATAGCGAGAGAGAGAGAGAGAGATAAATAGATAGATAGATAGATAGATAGATAGATAGATAGATAGATAGATAGATAGATAGACAAACAGATAGATAGATACCCACATGAAGCTAATACCTCAAATTACATGGTATTATTAAAAATGAATCGCCACTAGTCGCATTTCGATGAGCGAGACGCTGAACATGTAGTCTTAATCCATTTACGTTAATTTTTAATTTTGTGTATTAAGAAACACAGAATACCTGACCACTTTAGTTTTTGCACTGGTTACTTCGGCATATCAACTCGTCTCCATTCAATTTTTTTTTTCTTCCTTTATAATGTATGCTTTATCTGACAAATAATTTTAGAAGAACTCAATTATTTCAAGCATGTTAATCATAAAATATCGTTGAATAGAGATCGATAGACTTGAATCATACGTCATATTGAATATATAACTCTAAAAATGTTTGCTAAATTTAATGTTGTATGAGTGAATGTGTTCCGAGCGGATAATTTTCTTCTTGGAAATGTCAACCTTGTATGAACAGCTATTCACGGCTCGTTTCAGTGTAAGTGCCTTCTCTTTCAGACAGTCTGCTGGGTAATAAATAACACAGCAATGGCATTTTGTTCATAACTGCAAAATGGCAACATGTCCAATAGTTAACACAATGTGTTGAAAAATGGAAAGAATATTCTTTAGCATCAATATTATTTTTCATCTATTATATAATTTTAAAAACACACAGTCCTTCAATATTTTATACATTTCCTGTTTCTGTATGATATAACATTTAGCTGTAAATATACTATTTTCAAGTATTCCATACGATCATAAATTCTCATTTGTCTGTGTTCTTACAATTTATAACTTTAATGCATTATGTAAAGACACAATTTTGCGTAATTCAGGATGATTCTTTCATGGATTCAGTATTTCATTAAGGACAGATTTATTTTAAATGATGTTTTTGAAAGAAAAACACGCTTCAACAACGCTATTTTTTTTAATAAACTGGTGTAATTTGCAAAAACATAGTCACTGTTTCCTTATATTGTTAACGCCTTTATTCCCAATTCCTTTGTTTCACTCACTTATACCGACTTTCATTACTCTAGAGTAATTTTAATTGCATTTATGTATTTGTTGTACAAGATTCTTGATGTGAAATAGTGTGTTGAAACACATGATTTTCCATCGGGAGCAAATTTGAAGAAATCACATCAGTTAAAACAAACATAATGGAAATACATTATTTACATTATTTACATTTGTCCTCATCTTGTTTGTCGTTAACACAACGTTTCCAGCCTTCATCAGGTGTCTTGGAGAAATTTCGAACCTGGGTTCTCATTCCTAAGGTAGTTTTCGATATTATCATTATTATTATTATCATTATTATAAATATTTGTCTTATTATTCAAATAACTGCCTGGAATCAAACTCGAAATCTTGGGGTTAGTATGCTATTTATATCTGCACTCGGTCTGCTTAGGAGGTTGTTGTGTCCTAGCATAAGTGTTGCTTCTTTTAGTTTTCGTATTTTCCAGTAGTGTTCTCTGTCTATTATTTTAACTTCATGCCACTGGGATGGGGGCATGTTTCGCCTTTGTATAATCTATCACAGCTGCATGGGATGGAGTACATGCAGTTTTTGGTCATATTCTCGTATATTAGTGGTTTTACCCGAAAGAGATATTTGCGAAGTGTTGTATTATTCTTGAATACTCTCCTGATGTCATATAGGCCTATAGTGAGCTGTAGAGGTTCAGCATGTCTTCCACAGAGCTGCTTCCTTGTGGATATAATCAGTCCATTAGCGGGAAAGTCAACATCGTACATGAAGAATTCCACCCACTTTACAAAATTGATCAAGGATACCCCCCATTGAATCCAACCAAATGGTGAGTCTAGATGTGATAAGTCTGTTCACCAAAGTCTCAACTGGTGAAGCACTATCGGTGTTTCATGAAAAACTAGTGACAGACACCTATCTAGTATAGCAATAAGAAACCTTATGGAAATGTTGACCTTCTGCGTAGAAACTACCTATTTCAGTATGGACACTGATATATATCGACAAAAAGTGGGTTTAGCTACGGGTTCGAAATTATCACCGTTAATAGCCAATATATACATGGAATATTTTTAGAATTTAGCTTTAGGATCAACACTACTAAAAGCAAAACCATGGCTGAAATGTTGATGACACCTTTATTCTCTGGCACCACCAGAAAGATGCCCAAGTGCTTTTACATCATGTGAACTCAATAAAGCCATCTATACAGTTCACAATCGTGAAGAATTCCACCCACTTCATAGAATTGATTCCTGGACGTCTTATTAACACTTTGCAACCAAAAATGAGTAAGCCTGAGACAAAGCGACGTCCCTTCTCTAGAGGGGTAGTACATTATGAGTCTATGAATCCGGAAGGACTTTTAATCAATCTGGTGTGTGTGTGTGTGTGTGTGTGTGTGGGTGTGTGTGTGTGTGTGTGTGTGTGTGTGTGTGTGTGTGTGTGTGTTGCATTTCCAACAATGTTTTATGTTTTATTGTTAACTGGTTTACTCTTTTTTTTTTTACTCTTTTACTTGTTTCAGTCTTTTGACTGTGGCCATCCTGGAGAACCGCCTTTAGTCGAGCAAATCGAACCCAGGACTTATTCTATCGGTCTCTATTGCCGAACCGCTAAGTTACAGGGACATAAACACACCACCATCGGTTGTCAAGCGATGTTGGGGGGACAAACACAAACACACAAACACATACACACATACATACATACATATATATATATATATATATATATATATATATATATATATATATATATATATATATATATATATATATATATATATATATACGAGGGGCTTCTTTCAGTTTCCGTCTACCAAATCCACTCACAAGGCTTTGGTCGGCCCGATGCTATAGTAAAAGACACTTGCCCAAGATGCCACGCAGTGGGACTGAACGCGGGACCATGTGGTTGGTAAGCAAAGCTACTTACCACACAGCCACTCCTACGCCTATGTTAATTCTGTGCGATGTTCCTCTACCTTTATTTAGAGGGGTGGCATGATTCGCCTTTGTATAATCTACCACTGCTGGAGCAATGTGAAATGAAATATTTTGCTCAAGAATATATACCCACTACGACATGCACCTCCCTACAAGCATACATATGTAGTACCATTTGTATTTTTCACTCGTTTGAGATAATCGACTACGGCCATAGGGGCACACCGCCTTGTAAGGTTCCACGGGAACGAATTTAACATAATACTTATTGTATCGGATATCATTTTTCCGAAACATTAAGATTTGGGGATGTAAATAAACAAACAAAGACTATCAAAAAATGGTAGGGCATATTTGGAGGTTGAGTCGTTGTGTGTATGTGCATGTGTGTGTGTATGTGTGTGCGTGTCTGTGTAAAATAATTATCTTTGCATCAACAATTACTCTCCTTTAAATATCTATTAGCTTAATTTGGATATTGATATTTATTATAAAATACCAATCCTGGAAATGTGACAACGTTACAAATTTCTAATGTCTGTATTTTAAAAGATTATATATCGGAACTCGCTTTTCGGACAGATCTATTTTGTGTGTGTGCGTACGTGTTATTCACTTCAGCACTTTTCCTCAACTGAGTAGGTATACGTCATATTTCTCCATCTTTATTTTCTCCTTCAGACCAATTCGCAGTATTGACTTCTTTTGCAAGCCTATTAATTTTCACCACAGATTTCCGTCACCAACTATATTTTTAACGCTCTCACACCACATATTTCTGTCATAGCTCTCTTCCTCCATCTCTCCTCACTTATTCGTTTCAATTCCTTTATCATTTGATTCCTTGTCACCAAAACAACACATTATTTTCTCTCTCTTCTTCACTCTCAGATTAGAAGTAAAAAAATTTCATGCGTTTCATAATAAATAAACTTATCGAAATTTGAGGTAAATTACTCTAAAATTTATTTTTTGCCGTCGAATTGCACCCTAACATTTTTTCTCGAAGAAAAGTATTTTTGCTAATTTCATATATAGAGAAGTAGCTATTGCTCTATATTTTAGTAAATGGTCTACAGTAAAATTACACCAAAATATCTACACATCTTACATACTCTTTTAAACGTGGTTTTTTAGTGTAAATAATATGTATGAATTTTATGAATCTTTTTTACATACTGTATGTTCTACAGTACTATTAAAGTATTCAATCAGATTTTATATTCGGTCAGAGTTTGCAAGAAATTACCTCTGCGTAATAACTCATCAGCAAATTTTTATGAGAACACGCCAATGCAAACGCGCTTGCCAACTGATTAACATGTTGAATAATAAGAAACACATATAATATAACTCCTTCGACTTTCATTTCTCAAATATTTCAAATGTTGCAATTTCTATCATCTTCAAATTGCCAGACATTAAGTCAAATATCACATGCAGATACGTATCTTTTCCAATTTGATATACGTCTCTTCTAATTACGTTGAGCAGACTCTATGTCCACTAGATGCAAATGCGTGTAAATATTATGTAAAATGCTTTACCAAATAGTCAAAACTTATCCGAAATCAACTTGAATTTTTTAAAAGTATAATACCCGCAAACACCTATTTCTTAATTCGATGTAAAAGAAAATAGACTAATGAAACAAGATGAACGCAAATAATAATAACTAATTACTTCCAAACTAATTATAATGACTCGAACTATTTTAGATATCAAATGCTATGATATTTTAATACTGCATGGAAAGTATTATTTATCTGAAGTCATAGCGTTAACATCAGATACGTATTACGTTGTTAAGTCTTTTCCCCAAAGGAAGTAGCACTCTGTTACTAACGAAAGTAATACTAAAATTATGAATAAAAAATGGTTATGCATTTCAGATGACAAACTATTAAGTTAAGGCTGATTTATGGAGATAAAATTGAAAATTTGCCCACGAATATTTATCGGGACTTCCAGCAGAAGATATATTTACAGTAATATTGCATTTCCCATATTTGCAAATACTTTTCCTCCATTTTACGTTTTTATTTTGTATTTTTGTTTTTCATTTATATAAACGAAATATTTCGACATTTCTGATGACATATTCAATTAGATGTCATTTAAATATGCAGATTTTGTAAATTTTGTGCATATAAAAACAAATATATATAAAATATTCACTTTGCATCGATCAGAAGTGTCACATTTAATCGAATCAGCGATCATTTGGAAGAGGTTTATATACTTAAAGATAGTATTTGCTACTTTATAATTTTTTCATTAAATCTTTAAATTTCGAGAATATCATTAACTTAAAATTGAAATATATCGAAATACATGCGTCTCATCTCTCTCTCTCTTACTCCCTGTCTCTGCCTTTCCCTTTGTCTCTCTCTCTCTCTCTAGTGAATGTATGTGAATACATACATATATATATATATATATATATATATATATATATATATATATATATATATATATATATACACATACATATATATATATATATACATATATGTTTGCGTATATACATATATACGTATATATGCGTATAAATATATTTTCACACATGCATATACATATATGTACGCGCGCGAGCGAGCGTACGCACACACACACACACACACACACACATAGGAAGTGCATACACGCGCACTCGTTTGTGTAAAATATTGCATCTTCTTTCTATGAATTACAGTCTGAAGAGAGCAACAGTAATCAAACTAAGTAACTAACTCTTTACAGAATACTGCACAACCTACTTGACTGCTTGCAATTCTAAAACAATCTCTTTCCCTTCTTATTTGTGATACACATTTAGAGCATTCGGAAGAGATCCGACGATCTGTATGCCTCCTTTATACAGGAACGGCTCGATGTATTGGTGAATAGTCAACGGCTCGGAGACCATAGATATTAACGATTGCAGTTGAGAAATAGTTAATTGGAAACCATCTGAATATTGGAAAAGTGTTACTTATGTAATGATGATCGGCGATAGTTATCAAAATGCCGAACTCGTTATTTCTACTCAATGCTCTACAAACATTGAACAGACCGTAAGGTGTGAGATGGACAGCTGTTACGGAGACGAGCAAGCCGTGGAAAAACATAAAGTGTCACAGTAGGTATTTTGACTGTGTCCGCATGACGGATTTCATACCTACCTTCTTCAACAATGCCTTAGACTCAATTCAGGCAGGTATATAAACCTGCTGGGGACGGGTTAATCCATGGCTGGAGCAAGTTATCGCTGAAAGACATATGCGTTGCAACAATATTCAGCTCCTTTGCATACCTTTGGAAAGAGTCAGAAGTGGTTGTCGGGGAATTTCTATGTGTTCATCGGCCCCAGTTTCTGATTTCCTAATTTCTTGATTGTAATGCATTGAATTACAATATGTGGAGCGTGTTTACAGCACCAAAGCCAAGCTGTTCGCCAAGATCAAGGAGAATATCTTCCCAGAAACAGAGTGTGGAACGCATGCACCAAGTTCTGGAGGTGTCTTGAGGCTGTGGATGACGGTGAGAGAGCCTTATCAATACTCTAGTTCATATCTTTTGGATGGGGTACTGTGTATTCTGTTCCTTTTATGCTAACTGCCGAATTTGCGCCGATACTTCTGTGTGAGTGTCTATGTATATGATGACGTCTTTTTGTTTTTCTCGTCGGCAGTTTGGTCAAACTATTTGTGTCTTCGCAAGGTCAAGCGTTTCTGTTTGTTGACTTCCTGGTGACCTCCATTTCTTGTTGACCATGGTCAAGCAACAATTTCTGAAGGGTTGTATGTTTCGTGACTTCACTTATTCCGATCAAATATATTTTCTGTTTTGGACAAAATTGTTTTGTTTTATCAAAGTTTAGCGTTCTCCTAGGTTCGTGGTAGTGAGTCGGTAATTTGCTTTTCCCTGGTGGTCATCTAGCGTTCAGGAAGACACTACATGCTTCTTTTTTCTGAGCGTCCGGTTTTGATGAGAGAAAAATTTCACTGGTCTTCTGAGACGACGTGAACAACCGGTGTTTGAGGTGTGTGGTGTTATTGCAAAGTTATTTAGAATCGGGGCTTCGAATCCTTGATCACGGATTTGTTGCCTGTGTGCCGCCAGTTTGTTTGTTGTTCAATGTGAGCAACAAACTATGTAGTCTCCACCACATTTACCACATTAGAGAACTGATTCATACATATAGTTAATCATTATTTTATTATTTATTTCATTTCTGTTGCATTGCATGTCCCCATATTGACATTGGTGTTATTTTTCTCCTTTCCCTTGTTTACCACCTTTCTTCATGGAAACATTTACAGAAGAACTTCCACATATGTATACCGGTACATGCATTAGCATCAGCGTGAATTGTCGTTTGTTCATTAGCTGTTTTACGTTTCGTTCTTCTACTTAATAACGGATTGTCAATTGGAATGCAACTTTCAACTAATTTTGCAAAAAGTCAAATTATGCTAATGCATTGCCTAATGCATCCCGTGAACTTCAGTTCTATGAAGTATTACACACAGCTAAATTTCACTCTGGAGACATAACGGCTTTTATCTGTCCCGTGTCTCTTCTTGTGAAAGATAAAAAAAAAGTTTTGTTCCATTGTGACATGTATTGAGTGCGCCGTATTGAAACATTTGTGCAATACAAAGAAGTCATCAAACAGAATAAATTATGAATATACCGATATTCTGTATACATACCTATTCTATGTTTCTAAGTTCAGTCATTATTTGAAAAATTTGGTTGCTGATTTAAATATGCAAATGCTTACAAGTTTTCAACAAAAACCCAATATATTTTTCTACAATACTTATCAGTAAATTGCATAGTACTTCTTTAAACTAAAAAAAAATAACTTCATAGCTGTTGGTGTTTTGAAAAATAGCATCTAAATTTGTGTCGACATATTTAATTTATATAACGTAAAAAAATTACTAGAAACTGAAATGTATTGAGTTGGAAAATGATTAAATATTTAAGAATGAACTGAATTTTAATATTTCCCTGGATATTAATTTGGTATGATAATATTTTTTTAGATATAGGAATTTTAATAGGATTTTAAATTTAATTATTATATTTGTCAGTGGATGTTTAAAAAGCTGATACTGTTTTACGATTTCTGAACAATGAGGACTTCAATGACCATTAGGAATACGTTCTTTAAATATATCATATTTGCAATCATTGTAAAATCGCGTACATATCTACATAAAGTTTTGTTTTAATGAAGAAACTAATCTTGGAAATAAAACATTTTTATATAAGTTTTCAATGTTCTGCATTTATTGTATTTTCAAATGCGAAATTATTTTATTTATGAATGTATATTTTTAGTTTGTGAGAGCACGTGATCTCGTGATTAGAGTATTCGAGAATTCGATTCGAAGCGTCACGACGTGTCCTTGAGTGAGTCACTATTTTGTACGTTGCTTCAGTCTGTTCAGCACTTTGAAAACTACGTAAAACGTACGCGTACCTGTGGAGTCCTCAACCACTTCTACGTTAATTTTACGTCCAAGCCATTCGGTTGATCGGATCAAGAGGAACACTTATCGTCGTAACCGTGGGAGTACCAGAAATTTGACTTTGAAAACATTCGATCAAATTATAACATAATTTCCATGTGGCTGAAAGTGACCGAAAGACTGCTCAAGATAAATTTTGTGGCAAAATGTCACAAAAAAGAAACTCAAATACTATTCAGATGAACTTCACTTAGCTTCAATATAGAGTCTCATTTGAAGTTTTTGTTCATGGGCAAAGATATTCTTTGAGTCTATGGATTTATTAACGTATAATTTAACCGCTTCTAAAATATAAGGAGTTTAGTCGAAACTTAATCTAATTTAACTTTTATACTTTTCAACACAAAAGAAGCAGAAGATATTTAAAAGAAAATGACACCAGATTTCTTGTGAATTGTCCAATCAAACGTAAATACCATTAATAAATATTTCCATAAAGTTATAAAAGCTTTCATGATTATGAGGTGAAAGGCAGCGTCAAACAATTCACTTCTTTAGTTCCATTCAGAGAACCACATGTTCTACGATAATCCCCTCACTACAACACTGTCATATATATTCATAAAGAACATGTTTGTCTCTTCAAAATTAAATGTTTTTTGGTAAATATCTACAATATATTGCGTAATTCTTGCCAAATATCAGTCATATTTCCCAAAAATTTTTAACGAACTGCTGTAAGGAGATAAATCATATATTTCACAATCATATTAAATAGTAGGATTCTATGTAATAAGTGTTGACTTTTTGATTAACTTCGCATGCACATCGAATATGTATGTAAGCATGTATATACATACCAATATATACACACACATATATATATATGAACATATATATAGGATGTATCTATATATATATATATATGTATATGTATATATATGTATATATATCTATATATGTATGTATATATGTACTTATGCATGTATCTATCTATTTATCCATCTATCTATCTATATGTATGTGTGTCTGTTTATGTATATATATATATATATATATATATTATTTTGCTTAAAAGAGTTCCAACACTGTCTGTTTTTTATGTTTTATTTATATTCCTGCAGAACGAATGTGGGGTATAGAATATGGAATATACAATATATAATATGATATACAATATACAATATAAAATAAAATAAAATAAAAATGGATGGCACCATGAAAGAAAGTATTGAATGTAGATGAAATATTGAGTGTTCAATATAAAGGATCAAATATATAAATATATAAATATAAATATATATATATAAAGGCGACTCGAGTTTCAGGGCTATTTC
>NC_142942.1:2095000-2100000 GCF_046866305.1 Octopus bimaculoides | reverse complement strand
GGTTTCGGCCATAGCTTTTTAAAAGGAATATCGCTGAATGAGACTGTACAGATTGTCGGTGCTAAACACACACATACACACACACCTAATTACAAATATGCGCATACATACATATAAAATATATGAACACACTCACAAAGATAATTGCAAATATTTTTGTACACATGTAAAATAAATGCACACAGACACGCGCATAGATAATTCCACATATATGCATACACTCAGATGCAAAATGAATGCAGATAACTCAGCATATATCCACGGAAAATACCTCAGGAATATTTTATATTGAGTTTAGACATATTTTTGTTGGACGATACTTTCAAACGAATTTTCGCTGGGAAGACATACATAACCTACGATGTAATTCTCAAAATGAAATTTAGAATATCTATATAGTGAAACGCCTAAATTGAACAGTAATTACAAGCAAGCAATTGCCGCTATTTTCAAACATGCGCCGGTCAAACATGCGAAAGCTACTCTCGTGTGTAGTAAAAATATAAAATTAATACAGTTGATGTAACATCAATTTCAATTTTCGGCACAGGGGCAACATGTTTGGGAGAGGGGCTAAGTGAATTAAATCGATCTCAGCGTTCAACTGGTACTTATTCTATCGACTCCGGAAGGATGAAAGGCAATGTCAACCCTGGCGGAATTTGATCTTAGAACACAAAGACGAAATGCCATTAAGCATTTCACCCGGCGTACCAATGAGCCTGCCAGCTCGCCGTTTTATTCATTTGAAAATATCAATATTTGTGTGTGCGTGCGTGTGCGTGTATATATGTACGCGTGCGTATTTGTATGTATGTGTGTGTATGCGTGTGTGTATGCGTGCATGTTTGTATGTATGTGTGTGTATGTGTTTGTGCGTGTGTGCGTGTGTTTGAATATTATTAATTTCATTGATATACACAGAATCGTTAGCTCGCCGGAGAAAACAGTAAACGGCCTTTCGGCCGGCTTTACGTTCTATGTGGATTTTTCCTCTCATTATTTCAGGATCGATGGAATAAGTGCTAGTTGGGCATTGGGGTTGATATAATTGATTAACACCTCTCGTATTGTTAGTATACGTAAAGTTGGTCAGCTGACGGAATCGTTAGCAAAGCGGATAAAATGTTTGGCGGTATGTTTTGCATGTTTGCATTCTGAGATCGACGTTGCCTTAGATTCATTCGGTGTCGATCAAATAAATACCTGATGAGAACTGGGGGTCGATGAAATCAGGTAGTCTCCTCCTCGAAATTTCAGGCTTTATGGCTATAGTAGAAACGATTACTAACATGCACAACACACACAAATGATGTTAAAATGCATATTTAAACAGGCTCACACCAAGGCACACACGCACACACACATACAAACAGACACACAAACTCACACAAAAATACACACAGACACTAAGATGTATGTGAATGTATCTATCGTTGTATGCGTGTTTTTGTATATGCATATGCGTGTTTTATTATGGTATTCTTATATCCATTCTAACAATTAGATTAATCAAATTTTCAATGATCATCTTTTCATCCGAATTTTTAAATTAATTTAGTCATGTGAAGGTTATTAGCGGCTTCCAGCCAATTTTGTTGTGGACGAGCAGGTTTTACATGCGAGTTTTTCTTTTCTACTTTTTAAAACTTTCATGATTTTTAATGCTAGTTTATTAATCGCTGTAATGCGAATTGTGTTCTGCTTAATGAATTTTGTTTTAAGCGTGTTCATCTATTTTATAAGGTAGTTTGCATTTTGTTCATGTAATATACATCATGAAAAGATTTCTTATTCTGTTTTGCTTCTATTGCATTTATTACTAGAAATTTGTCGCTGTATTACTGCAGAAGGTGGTCAACTCAATTATTTGAATATCCGTTATTAACTTTCGTTTTTATCCGATTAATTTATATCTGTAATGATTCATTTTACATGAGAATCGACATACACTTTTGATTTGATATTTTATAGATGGTGTTTGATTTTTTTATGGATAGATTCGTTCCTTATTGCAACATCACAGAAACACATGATATCAAGAGAACATAAAACCAATAAGACATGGCTCTATGCTTCGATTTGACCTACTACCAAGCATAGCAATATAAACATCCTCAGATCACAACTTAGTGTCTTAAAAAACAAAGCCATAATGGATAATGCAGTCAAGTTTTCTTTTATATGTGTCAGCTTGAAGGATGTGGCCATGTTGGGGCACCGCTTGTCTCATCTACTTTTCAATGACCATATGCTTAGTGAAAGAGTGAGTTTGATAGTGGTGCACTCGTTTGAGTTTCTTCCCGTTATGTAGGTTCGTATGGGATCCGCGAAGGTAGCTTTCTCAGCGTTTTTGACACGATAGCAAATAGGAGTGGGCCTTTGAATACCATGTTATTGCTATATGTATACACAAAAACGAGATTGCCAGAAATGGAACGTGTTTGACCAAAGATCTGCTTAACCATTATTGAACATTACAAAAAAAAAAGAAGAAAAATCAGTAATTTCTCCGTAGTAACCAAATACGATACAATTTGCGCGTGTTTGTGTATGTGTGTATGTGTATGTGTGTGTGCGTGCCCGTGCCCGCGTGTGTGTTTGTACTTATAGTCTTTGTATATGCATATAGCAATGTCTTTTCTAAATTTTCTTTCACTGGCTGCTATTAATTTCTTTTTTGTCTGAGGATATTATTGATATCTTATTAATGTCGCTGCAAAGATATTTTATGGGTATAAGTCAATGGCTATAATGCAATTGCTTTGTAGGTGGTCTTTGTTTTTCTATAAATATGATACTTAGCAACGTAATATGAAAATATTGACAGTACTTTGGGCTGTTGTGGCGCAAATCTTTTTCCGACACTATTCAAGATGGTTGCTGTAGATCCGCAAGAACACTGGTAACAGGATATTCTGTAGGGATTAAAAAAGTAAGTAGATGAATGCACCTCTATGACTTTCTCCTTCGTTTCATGTATAAAAGCACCAATTCAAGTACTTTCATGATGGCGTTTTTACTTAGATTTCTTTAAAGAAGAGATAATTTGTTTTTCGAATTCAATAATATGTAATGATCGTCTTTCTAAATTGATTTTCTTTTTCGTTTTTCTATCTTGTTTGCAAGATTCTTTCTGTGAATTCGTGAATTGAAACAAATCTCGTTGTGTCTAGGGAGAGCCATTAGGCCAATAAAATTTAAATAAACGTTAACTCAATTCTACTCATTTATTATTAGGCAATTGTTTAAATATCCGATTGTTCTATTTTCGTTTGTCAAATTTCTTTCGTTGTTTCTTACAACGTTTTCAATGACTATTTGACTTAGTCCGTTATAAAGATCTCTATAACGGAATAAGTCAATAGTCACTGAGAAGGCTGCAAGAAGCAACGAAAGAGTTTTGACAAACAAAACAAAACGATCAGTAATTTAATAAATCAGTAGAATTGAACTAGCTTATTAGCAATTTAACAACCTAAAGCCACCTAATAATCTAAAGCCACCCATATTATTTTGTAGTTTACACTTTTACCGTCTCGAAATCAGCATATGAGTTTCAACAGTATTTTTTATAAGACTGACAGAGGGTATTGAGCTTAACCCTAGGCGCGGTAAGAATCACTGATGTGGATTAAGACACTCTGCATCAAAATCCGGAATCGTCAATTTGGCTATATCCGCTTCTCAGTCATTACGATACTTTAAATAGGCAGATTTATAAAACACGACATGCGTCTCCAGGCAGTATTTCAGGTTTTGTTTATGTGTTAGGTACGTACATTAATTCATTGATTGTGATTTCTGCTATCAGTAAGAACGGGATCTTGGCTTTGTTACTTTTGTTTCTTTCTTCTCATTCCATATTATTGCATCAAACTTCGCGATTTTCTTCTCAGTTTTATTTCTTTTCCCATAAGAGCGTTCTGTTTTTTTTAAATATATCTCGCGCATAAACAGAGCATGAGATATATTTTAAGGAGTGCATGGCATGCTTTATAAATATGCCACGTAAAAAAGCATTAAACTATTAGTAGCTCTTTTGTAATGACTATTAAATTAGTTGAATTGCGTACATTTTTGTTGGTTTTTACCTATAACTAGACCTATATACTATACGTACATATATATATATATATACATAAATGTGTGCCTCTGAGTGTGTATGCATATATATGTATGTATGCATATATACATATATATGCGTTGATATGTGTCTGTATGTATATAACTGGTTTTACATTTCTGATCGTCCCTTACCACAGCTTAAGAACCGTTGTTGGTGTATTTACGTTCCCGTATATTAGCAGTAAGAGAAAAGAGATCGCTGGAATATGTACCACTCTAAGAAAAAAAGTAATGGGCTCGATACAGCTGAAAACAAATTGTGTATGCATATATATGTATGTATGTATATATACATATATATGTGTGTATATGTGCCTGTATGTATGTATGTATCTGGTTTTACGCTTATGGTCGTCCCTTACCACAGCTTAAGAACCGATGTTGGTGTATTTACGTTCCTCCATATTAGAAGTAAGGGAAAAGAGATCGATGAAATAAGTAACACTCTAAGGAAAAGAGTAATGGGGTCGATTCAGCTGAAAACAAATTCTAAGGTAGTGCCCTAGCATCGTATCTTCTATCTTCTATCTTTCATTTGCCATATATATACACAGATATGACAGAAATAAACAGACACCCCATAAAACATCATTTTATGTTTATTCTAAGTTGTAAAGGTCTGTGTTTCTTATTAATTGATTTTTTTATGTTTAAGGTTATATATGTGACTGTTTAATCAGGCCATGTACAAAAGAAGCTTTGGAAGTACCTGAAGTTCAAAAAGTCCATATTGTGGGTTATTTTGAAGGTGGCTTCGTCAGTAGAAAACCTTGGAATCTCGCATTATATAGTTAATAGAGTGATTGTGCAAATTCCACAGAGAGGGAAAGGATTTCACATCACCTCGCCCAGATCAACCAGAGCGCTCTGAC
>NC_142942.1:2087500-2092500 GCF_046866305.1 Octopus bimaculoides | reverse complement strand
GTTACACGTATTCAAAGTTTGATAATTTTCCGAATTTTCAGCCAATCAGAAAGCAGCGCGTTCGTTGCCACTTCCAATGTCTGTCATAGTATCGAGAAGGGGGAGGGGGCAGCGGCAAGTCAAAACATTAACTAGCTACAGTAAACAGTGAAAAACATTAAAAGGTTCGCGAGTAAATTAAAGCTTTAAGAGCTTCGAGCAAACCAACAAGAGTTGCTAGAATGATGATTATTTCCATGAGCCACAGAGACATGCCTGATAGTGACATCAAAAGAAAAGGCACGCTCCAGTTTCTTTGGGCGTTTACATAAAAAATGCGAGGAACGAAGAAGGACAAGAGTACGAGATAAAAATAAACAAAGTACTTGGTATATGTGAGAACATGAATGGTGTGGTCATCCTGATACACTAAACCTCTATTTAGAACCAACCAAGGACCTCACAAATTGAGGATTATCCTGATCACCAAAGCCATGAACCTTGGCCCAACTGTTCTTCAATCTAGAGTCGCATATTTAGAGTATGTCCATTCACCCTTCTCATCTCTACCAGTCATCCACGCTGTCGCAGATTCACTACGAGGCGACATTTCTCTCTACAAACCCATTTGCTTTCCAAGTGGAATTTGAATATGCCGTCAAGGACAATGACCGATTACGAACGTGTCGTTTCTCAGTCTTTTCAACCTCGTCAACCACACATCCTCTTTCGCCACCGCTACTTGACAGAGGAACACAGCTTCCCTGCATTCTTAAAGGTGGGCGGTGGGATGATTCTCACAATGGATTCCACCAATAATCGAATTCATCACACGCGATAACAGCTTTCCGGTATAATTCCAAAAGACTTCAATGAACTGTTTGATTAGATATCTATAATATTTGCATGTACCTTCAATTATCAAAACATAAGAAATTCCAATGCTTACTCAAATGATACATCGTAACAGTTTTTCTAGATACATTTATCATGTTTATCTAAAGAGCTATGCGCTTGAGACGTTGCATGTATTCAGGTAAAATCCTTTGTTATATATCGCTATTTATGTCGATGACCCGAATCAGTCTGGTAGCGTTATCCCTAGATATTACATCTATGAATAAATGTTAAAATTTATTATAGGTAATATTTCAGTCAAGAAAAGTATTATTCATTGATATTAAATTCTATATTCTATGGTCTTGTGGAAAACGATATAGCAGCAGCATATATAGTCATTTCATTAGTCCTGTTAGAGAAAACACGTTGAAACATAGCATACTCCATAAATACTATCATAAGTTGAATACCATAAAACAGCTGCAGGAATATAATCCTGCACAAGTTAACCGCACGCGTTATCTTAACAAATTATCAAGAAAAAAATCAGGTTACAACTGTATATTTCTATTCATACTTCAAACCACTTGCGATGCTTAAGGCTGATCAAGACCAATCTTGAAGATAACTGCAGATGTTACAAGATCAAACGTTGTTGAATAACAGGCAAAATCTTACATCAACATAACGTAAGTTTTTGTTTGCTGTTAGTCATATGAGAGAAATCTAATTTATCACGTACATCGACAAACAAAAATATTCGTTCCGTGTAAATTGAATGTAACATTACCATAGACACACTGATATGACACTGAAGTAGAATGCGAATTTCAAACGTAAAGTATCGATTTCCAGCTGTTGAAACACTGTCATATTTATATAGAACATGAATTAAAGTGCACGTTCTTGATGACTCTTAAAGTACATGAACTGCGAATCAAAACATTAGCAGTGTCTTACTTTCCACAATGTGTGTAAATATACGTGTGTGTATTTGTGAGTGTATGTGGGCGTGCGTATGTGTGTGCGTGTATATATGCGTGTGTATGTTGTAAATGTGTATGTGCGTGTTTTAGGTAATAGAAAGAGGAGGAATAGATTACAATAGCTAAGGTACATTACAGTTAATTCAAGTGAAGTGCTTATTGATTGTAACTTCGAAAGTTCGCTGGCAGCAACACAGAAGATAGTAGAAAATATACGTATGGGTTGCGATCGCGCGTGTTTGTGAGTGTGTATGTTTGTGTGAGTGTGTTTGTGTGTATGAGTGTGTGTGTGCGTAATAGCTTGTAAGTTAAAAAAACAGTGATGAAAAGTTTTCGTACATATAAATAGAAGTTTTCACCATATATATTGACTATAGAAAATAGTCTAATATTAAGGCATATAAAACTACGACAGAAAATGGGTTTCCTCACATGTGTGTGTGTGTGTGTGTGTGTGTGTGTGTGTGTGTGTGTGTGTGTGTGTGTGTGTGTGTGTGCTTGTGTGTACATCTTTAAAGTAGTAGACTATACAATTTTCATTAATTACAGATTTACTCTTTGTGATGCAAACAGCTGAAAACAAATGACTCTGATATCTAATATACATGAAAGATATCATTATAAATATAATGCAATTTAATTTAATTTTGTAAAAGTTTTACTTTCAGTCACGAATACTTGATCTTCACCTTTATTTTACAGCCTCGGGCACACTTTGTATTAATACACTCTTTCGTAGATTTGTCATAACCTACGAGTGCCTGCTACATCAGTTCTATTGTACTCCTGTTAAGCTTAATAAAACTTAACCCTACGGTTTTCAACGTATAGGTGAAAATCAATCGAAATCCCTAATTCTTTGCTTATTGCATTAACAGTATGTAGTTCATCCCTGCTTTATTCATCACTAAGGGTTAATTTTAATTAAGATATTTTGGAATAGTAGATTGGCAGATCTTGCAGCCAATCCACAATCTAAAATAAAAATTGTTTTAAAATTTCAATATAATAAATGGAACGTGTTACGTATATTTTTTTATACATTTTGAAGTTTCCTGGAAGTATTTGTATTGTAAATGATTATAATTCCAACCTGTACAATATATTGATAACATTCACATATGACATGTATTTAGATATAAATTGAGTTAGAGTTAATGAAATTAAACCTTTGATTCATACATCTTTGTAGCATGATATTCGCAAATGGAGCATGGCTGAGAATGACATACGAAGTGTAGAAATTAGAAGTAATGATATCTAGAAACTTGACAAACGGTGCTAATGCACAAAACACGCGACTCACCGGTGTAAAGAGACATCACCTCATCCAAATGAGGATGACCTGTCCGTTGGAGCATTTAACTCGAATAATGAAAGAAGTGACGTTTCAAATCACAACGAGTTTCCATTTGAGTAGTTGAAAACATATCTTTCATATAATGTGCATCAAGATAGACATCTTGAAACCTAAAAATACAATAATTAGAAATACTGTTAGATGTTTATTCAAAACAGTTTTCGCTATATACTTATATTGGTAGATTAAGCCGTATTAAAATGCTGAAATACTTTAGCAATGACACTGCTTATCACATGTATGTCTAAACATGAGAATATATTTAAACACGTATGTGAATATTTTAATATGTAAGCATGCGAATGTGTTTATGCTATTGAAATTCTTTAATTCTTTAATTGTTTTCCGTAAAGAAGTGCAGTCATGTTGTGGCATCACCGTTGGCTGTGCTATACCATTATTTTAAACGTTCCTTGAATGTGGCATTTGGTGAATGAGTAAGTTTGATGCTGCTGCTCTCATCTGAATTTCCTACCGTTAGATAGGCTCATCTGGAACTCTTGAGAGGAGGAGATCCAGTTTTGTTTCGAAAACACCTACATTCACACCATGCAGGATTCTCAGGCACTTTGGAAGGATACTGAAGAGCTGTGAGAAATGAAATTCAAACTATTGCAATATCTGGTTTTGTGTTTTGATGGTGATGCTAGGATTTTTGGCACTATATATATTTATGTTTTTATATGTGTGTATACATATATATACATATGCATATATATGTATATATATATATATATATATGTATATATATATATATATATATATATATATATATATATATATATATATATATATATATATATATATATATATATATATATATATATATATATATATATATATATATATATATATATATATATATATATATATGTATATATATATATATATATATATATATATATATATATATATATATATATATATATATATATATAAAAATCAAAAGCTGAAGTGAAGGCAACATGTTCATTGTCTATCTACTTACCTACTTGGAGATTTTAGGTAAAATTATACTAATGTGTCCATCTGTTTTAATTTAATTAAATTCTATGTCTTTATGCAGCTGAAGATTGCTCTGTATTTAAGTTGATGTAATGGCTGCATTGTTCAATCAAATGGAGTTACTTGAAACGATCGTTCTGTATTACCTCTAGATATCCTTGTTGCTTATTTTGATTTTAATCACCTTACTTTGAAATTGTATGTATAATACCGTACTAAATACTGCTGCCTCGACCTAAGTACCATATTCATCTGAATCTCTCTCTCTCTCTCTCTCTCTCTCTCTCTCTCTCTCTCTCTCTCTCTCTCTCTCTCTCTGTATATATATATATATATATATATATATATATATATATATATATATATATTTATATATTATATACATGATACATAATGCGTAAGCGTGTGCGTTATACACATAAATGCATAGATACATATATATGATATACACGACACGTAACAACATGACGCCTAATTATCTACTAGATGCAACTACATGTATAAATATATACATACATATAGACACACATGAATATGTATTTCTCTCCTTATATATATATATATATAGTGTATATATTTGCGTATAAGAAAATGGAGAGAATAATCAATCGACAAAGGTCACCCTGTAAACATTAATATGGATTTATTTCTTAATTAATTACAGTCAAATACTCTTTTTACTCTTTTACTTGTTTCGGTCATTTGACTGTGGCCATGCTGGAGCACCGCCTCTAGTCGAGCAAATCGACCACAGGACTTATTCTTTGTAAGCCTAGTACTTATTCTATCGTCTCTTTTGCCGACCCGCTAGGTTTCGGGACGTAAACACG
>NC_142942.1:2057500-2085000 GCF_046866305.1 Octopus bimaculoides | reverse complement strand
ATTATTTTCGAAGAAAACAAATCCAATTTTGTACCATATTTTATAATACATTTGCTATTATGATTTTAATATATTATTTAGTCTTGTAAAACAAATCTTCTATGTGTTTTCATCTTATTACTTTCCATATATATTCAACCACGTTTAATCGCCAACCATATATATATATATATATATATATATATATATATATATATATAGTAGAAAAAAAAACAGTGGGTGCTCCATTTCTCATCCGGTTGCAATCATCAGCTGAGTGCTGTGCTTCGCCGAGATTTCGGCCCCATATGCTCAGTATCTCTCCACACGGTGGGCCCACAACAGCTGGACGTATTGCGCTGCAACCGGACCCATGCCAGTGCTGTGCTCTTATACGCTTTTACAAACCTCTTGATAATCCAAGCACTACCCTCAACGACTTTCTACCCACATTCCTTGATGATCCTTCTCGCAGCAGATACACCAGCCACATTCAGAAACCGTATATACATACATACATACATACATACATATATATATATATATATATATATATATATATATATAGTTTTAGGGAACATAACCAAGTTTCAAGAATTCATCGATGAATTATCTATAAAGCTCAATTTAATCTTATTTTTTTATAAATTGATTTTAATTGAGTTTTTACCTGTAATTTTGTATTTTGTCCCTAATATTATATATATATATATACATATATATATATATATATATATATATATATATATATATATATATATATATATATATATATATATATATATATATATATATATATATATATATATATATATATATATGTATATAATGTTTTGAAAAGAGACCCACATAGATTGCATATTCGTACACTCTGTGTGGCATCAGGGTGTATCCTACTTTTGACTTGATTTAAGTATTGTCTTTAATTGAAACATTGTTGATAGAAATCCTGTACAATCTCTTAGTGTGTGTCAATGTGTATATGCTTACATGTACATACATACTATCCTATATTCTTCCGTACATACACGCATACCCATACTGTATTTTATCCCTCAATATATAACATTGTATTTATATATACCACAACAAAATAGTACATGGAATCCCTCTACACCTCACACAATTCATATTATTATAAACATGATCCATAATTTTTATTGAGGTCAGTAGACGAAATATGTGTGTGTGAAACAAGTTGCATAAATATTTAGGTACAATTGCTATTTTATAGCTGTAATATATGTTTAGCATCAAATTGACAAAAATTATTAAGAAATTGATAAACAACTGTCAATATTTAGTATAATTTATAACCAATATTTTTCTAATACTAAAGTGGTGAGCTTGTAGAAACTTTACCTCGTTGGACAAAATGTTTGGCTACTTTTCGTCCATCTTTACATTTTGAGTTCAAATTCTGACAAAGTTTATTGTGATTTTCATCCTTTCGGTTCGATAAATGAAGTACCAGTTGAACATTAGGTTTGATGTCATCAACTTAGACACCCCCCTCCTACATTTCCTGGTTTTGTGCCAAAATTTTAATAGTGAGTCGGTGAGGTGGTAAAATCGTTAGCACGGCGGACAAAATGCTTAACAGCATTTCGTCTGTCTCGCTACGATCTAATATCAAATTCTGCCGTGGCTGATTTTTCCTTCATCCTTTCGGGTTTCATTAAAATAAATACAATTTGAGCACTGAGGTTGTATATCATCGACTTACTCTATAAAAGAATAGCTGGCCTTGTGCAAAAATTTCAAACCAATATTTTGGATGATTTGAAAGGTACATCTTTTTAAAAGTAAGGCAGCGATCTGATGGAATCGGTAACAGTCCAAGTAAAATACTTAGCAGCATTTCCTCCGTCTGTACGCTCTGAGTTATCTTACAGAGATCGACTTTGCCTTCTATCCTTTCGGGATCGATAAAATATCTATCAGTTGAGTACTGGCGTCGATATTACTGACTTATCTCCTCCACTGAACTTTCTGATCTTGTGCCAAAATTTGAGACCAATATTTTGTATATGCACTCTATAGCGTAACATGAAAAAACAGTGGCTTGCTAATCGATATATGCTTTCATGTCAAGTAATAATATAAATATATCACTTACATTATATTACAGAAGTAAATCGGAGCCATCCATTTGTATATGTACATAGTTGTAAATATCCCTACTTACACTTTCTGTATGCATGCTTCTTCGATATATAAGCTATATATGTCTATATTTACACACACACACACACACACACACACACACACACACACAAACACACACACACACACATACACACACACACATATATTTATATAAGCTATATATGTCTATATTTACACACACATATCCAGAGTAAGTGTAGGAATGGAGAAATCTCTCCACCCTGCAGACAGAGTCAGATTTACGTGAACTTTTATGACTCCAAAACTGTTTGCAGATTCTTGACATTTTGCACACTCCATCTGCCAACATTACAACTAATACGTAATTCTGAGTCTTCAAAAACAGCTGTTGGACCTGAAATAGAGTGTCCTCTCCACTTGGTTTGCTGCATGTTCCGTACACCATTTAAATCTGTTCTGTGATTATATACATATCTATATGCTTATGCATGAATATTCGTCTTCTGAATAGTTCCAGTTTTTGCTTCTCTCTCAACATATTCCTCTATATATTTACACGTGTATATGTATGTATATTGTTTTAATAGAGCCCAGGCGTGTTTATTTACTTATTCGCATCATTGTCTCCCTCCCCCTCTCTCTCTCTCTGTCTTTCTTTCTCTCTTGTATATTCATACAGTGTGTGTATGCTCGCGTATATGTATATATGTATGGATGGATAGATAGATACACATGCTAGAGTGCACACACACACAAACATATTTATGAATGTGTGCGAGGGAACATGTGTTACATTAACACAAGTGATCTGCTTTTAGGATACATAACTTAGCGTTACAGCAATCCGTAAACATGAACGCAAGTGTGTGACTCAAGTTTTATGGTCGGCTAAAAGATCTCAAGACGCTCTCCCAGTACGATGGCTGTTGTTCAGCAAAAGAATGAAAAAGGTCCATACGGGAGCATACACACACACGCACACATACAGACCCGCACAGATACACACGCACAAACATACATATATAATGTGCATGGTGCCCTGTGTAAATGTTTTTCGAGATGCATGTTAGAGTGTCAATGCTCGTATTTGTAGTGTGTTTGAGTTCATGACTGTTTCATTGGAAGAAACCGACATCTACATGAAAAAGGATTTGTTTGAGAGGTAACTTGACAGAAGAAGACTGCATTCTCACGTTTATACGTGGAGGGACGTTATAATATGGTGAGGAAACTAATCAATACTAGTGAAATAAAATGGAAAGCTGTAACTGTCAAAGGGAGTCAACGTAATCATTTCTGAATTAAATATTATTTTACCTAACAACTTTTATCACAAATCATTAGAGTGAAAGTTTTCGAAAAGCTGAGAATCTATTTCATACTGCTGTTTTATACGTAGTGTAACATAGGCATACACTTGTCTCAAAATGTTCATGTTATACCCACTATATTTATATTCTCTGTTTTGTTTGAGTCTTTTTGACACGGGCAATATTTCTCTAAGCTATATGATTATAAAATGATATATAGATCTAGAAATAAAATGAGTGAGAGTATTTAGTAGGAAAAGATAAATGTATCGGATTTGTAAGTGAATTCAATGTTTTTATCCTTGGTGCATCTGTTTATAGTTATTTCCTATTCTTCGTAGAATGTTAAATGGAGAAAAATAAATGTCTACGCATACGATAGCAAAGGATATTTTTTATTTCAGTAGTCACGGGCTTTCCAAAATCTCAAAAACCATTGCATAAAAGAACAGTTCAAATGCAGACAATATGGGGCATATGTATATGTCTTTGTTTGTCACTGCATACATACATACCTACATACATATATTATAACAGGTGAGTCGAACGGTAACATAAGCAATATATGAATAACCTGGCAAAATAATTATAGCCGGCAGAATATAAAGTAAACAGGTGATATACGATGAGGAAAGCACAGCATAAACAATAATGCTTCGGGCACTGTTAAAAATTACATAAAACTTAAACTAGGAACCATATTCAATAAAGGTTTTGAAAGTTGTGTAAAACGTGTATCAGAAGTTTAATATATAATTAAGCGAGTAATAATAATTGTGAAGCTGACCTTGGTTACCCAATGGCCATATTTTATATGGCAATATCACCACCCAAAGTGTAAACAAGACATGTGAGGGTGGGTGTAAGGGATAGGGTGGGGAGTGATGGGATGGATGGGGAAGGTGGGGTTGGATCGTGTTGGGTTGGGGTTACGAGGGAGGCGTGACTATGAAGGAAAAGGGAAAGGGAGAAAGTGGGTAGGAGTGAAGAGAAGAGAGAAGGAGAGTAGTTGTGAAGAGAAGTAGGAGTTGGAGCAAGAGAGGAGGGGTGGGTGGGAGGAAGTAGGTATGAGAGGAAGAGAGAAGAGGGGAAGGGAGTTACATGAAGAGGAGAGGGGAGTGGAGCCCTTGTGGAGCAAAGGAACGAAGAGAGAAGATTAATCCCTGTTCACGGCGAAAACGGGATTAATATATATATATATATATATATATATATATTAATCCCGTTTTCGCCGTGAACAGGGATTAATCTTCTCTCTTCGTTCCTTTGCTCCACAAGGGCTCCAATATATATATATATTAATCCCGTTTTCGCCGTGAACAGGGATTAATCTTCTCTCTTCGTTCCTTTGCTCCACAAGGGCTCCACTCCCCTCTCCTCTTCATGTAACTCCCTTCCCCTCTTCTCTCTTCCTCTCATATATATATATATATATATATATATATATATTTATATAAGCAATGTTAATTCTCTAAATGAAGTATTAAAAGTAACTGCACGATAAAGTGTTGTATATTGCCACTTAAGTGTGGCTGACCCCTAGGGGTGGATGTTACTGTTGCTTTTAGCCCCAGGAGGACATCTCCTCCAGCTGGCTTATCGACACACGACTGTGTCCTGTTTGCCAAGGGAAGTTATCCCCCTCACCATGATCTGTAGCACGAACGGATCCGGATTTCAGGGTTATTTCCCTTCGTCGGCGTTCGACAGCCACTGACCTTGGTGAGAGAGACAAAAACCTGGCAATCTTATATCTACTTTTCCAGTGAAATTCTTCACTGATATCGAAAAGGTGAAAACAAGCAATGTTAATTCTCTAAATGAAGTGTTAACAGTAACTGCACGAAATCCGGATCCGTAACACCCGCGAAAACCAGGGGTCTTCTGTACATATATATATATATGCAAATTATATATAGACAGACAGTGAGAGAGAGATGCAGACATACATACATAGATACATACGTTTATATATCCTAGGAGGCGAGAGAAAGTGACAGATGAAGATTCGCAGTTAATGAAAGAAAGAAAAAGAGAACACAAATCAGAGAAGAAAGAGCTCAAAGAGAAAACGAATGTGTTTATGAGGGTCATTATAAACTTTACTAAGTCAAAGTTTTAACTGTCCGCTAGCAGAGAGAAGGAAAGGGGAGAGTATAAAAGTGTTAGGATAAAGTATAGAGAAAGAAATTCTGATTGTGTGTGCGTGCCTCTGAGTGTACTGATAAAGTGAGAGTAGAACTAAAAGGCTTGTTGACAGATAATATAAACTTAAAGCAGATGGCTTATATGCTTCGGTATGTCCATATGCTTAAATATACATACATACACACATACATACACTGAGATATATGTACATGTACATGTGTATGTGTATATATATATATAGATAGATATAGCCAGATAGATAGATAGATAGATTGATAGATAGATAGAGACAAACACCTATATACACAACTGTGCTCATATATACAAGACGTAATATATAGTTCTTCACGCAAAAACACACATAGGCAAATACACACACACACGTACACTTATACATATGTATATATATTCAAATATTCTAAGCATTATCAACTGCACATACTCAAGTTGTATGCCTCGCTTGTTCGCCAGGTCGCTAGGGTTCAGTGTCATAGGGATGGCGCTCTCATAACACTGCATGCTAAGATACCTGAAAGTCACAGAGAGGCGAGAGAACTTAAAACATCTAAGAGAGATGGGTAGCGATATTTCGCCATTTTTCTGTCTTATGAACAACATGTGCCTGAATCGAACCAGGGACGAACTGAATTTCCAGTCTATGACAGCATGCATGTAGTATATAGTCATAGTTCTTCGAGTACACAAACACTCTTTGCATCGCTTCATCCCTCGAATGATGTCACTCCGCTAGCTTGGCGAATAGGGTAACATTGCCCCTTAATGGTTAGCGGGAGTGGAACAACGTGAAATGAGGTGTTTTGCTTAAGAATGCCACGCATTGCTCGGTCTGGAAATCGAACCCACCATCTCGCGATCGTGAGTGCAACAGCCTAACCACTAAGAAACGCTTACACACACTAACACATCACGCACACACGCTCACACACATACAAACACAGATATACATACATACATATATATATATTGTCAGATTGTGATTGTAGACATCGATATTATCCACACAATAGTATATGTTTTGACATTAAGGCTTACTTAGTCTGAATTTATCTCTAAGATTACCAAATCCTACTTTAAACGATACATATGTGTGTTAAAATCAGGAAATATCCAGATATTGTAGACGACTTGGATTTCATAGGTTTATAGAGTAAATGACAGAATAAAAATCCAAAACAGAAAAAAAATCAAAATGACATAATGCTTTAGATCTATTCTGACAAGGTTATCGATGATAGGATGAGAATGCTGAAAAGGTATCGCTATGTATGTATGCATGTATGTACGTATGTATATATGTATGAATGCCTGCATACATGTATGTATGCGAGTATATGTGCATGAATATATCTGTATATATATATATATATATATATATATATATATATATATATATATATATATATATATATATATATATATATATATATATATATATATATATATATGTATATATATATATATATATATATATATATATATATATATATATATATATATATATATATATATATATATATATATGTATGTATATATATATATATATATATATATATATATGTATATATATATATATGTATACGTATGTATGTATGTATGTATGTATGCATATATAAATACATATACATGTTTATTGGTAGATATATACAGACATTCATATACACTTAAACACACAAGCATGTGTGTGTGTGTGAGTGTGTTTCTGTGTGTGTTTGCCTGTGTGTGTGTGTATGTAGGGAACAAATGCTCTGCCAGTATAGTGGAATCAGGAAAGAATAAAATAATCAGTTAACGGGAAAAGAAAGAAAGAAAACACACGAACATATAAATTCTATTACCATGTAACCACAAAGCTGAGTTTATCGATCAAAATAGCAGAAATGATGTTAAAGAAGATAAACGCAAACTAAATACGAATGCAGAAGAAAGAATATAACTGAACAAAATCAACCAGCAACAATGTCGGCAGCAGCAGCAATAACAACAACAACAACAACGGTAGCAGCAGCAGCTATAGCAAAAACAACATTAAAACAAACTAATAAATAAGTGCAAGTGTTAAAAGCAAAGTAAATGACAAGAGCAGATAAAGTAGATTAAGCGAGATTTATTTAACACACATGATGTTTGTTGTGGAAAAATATGTAAGTGGTTTTTGCTATTCTAAGACATTTCAAATACTAGCGAAAAGGGATTTGCAGTGAAAGTAGTTGCTCTGTATTAAAGCATAGAATTTGTCAACATACATTTGCACGCATGCAAAAACAATATTTTCTCTTCTTTATTTTAGTCTATGCATTTTAGGATTAACGTTATGCTTTCTGTCTGTTAAGGTATTACAATATACACACGCAAATATGAGGACGAACATGTGTGAGTGCGTGAGAGCAGTGTGTGTGCGTGTATATACGAACATCCACAAAAATATATCTACACACAACGCACGTACATACACATACACATACACAGACACACACATACATACACATATATAGATAGATAGATAGATAGATAGATAGATAGATAGATAGATAGATAGATAGATACATACATAGATAGATAGTTACATACATAGATAGATAGATGCACATATGCACGCATGCAAACATATACACACTTGCACACTAATATATACATATGCACACTAATATATACATATGCACACTAATATATACATATGCACAGGCAATGCGCTACTGTATATGCTTAAATATGACAAATATATCCTGTTAACTTACTGGATAATTTTGTATATATCCGTTTATGTGTGTCTGCGTGTGTATACGGACAAAAGTACGCACACACACACATACACGCACATACAAACACACATATGCACACACAAACACACACACATATATACATATATACATTTATGTTTGTATTTATATATGTGACTGTGTGTACATATACACATATATACATAAATATATATATGCATATATATGTAAATATATATATACACACTTGTATGTTTGTATATATGTATTTTAAATATGTGTATGCATATATATATTCATAAATGAATAATATATATATATTTATATATATATAAAAATAAACATATATATATGCATACATACCCACGCGCGCACACGCGCACACACGCGCGCACACACACACACACACACACACACACACATACACACACACACACATATATATATATATATATATATATATATATATATATATATATATATATATATATATATATATAAACCTATGCATTTATCTCTACTTCCAGTTTTAACTGTACGTATATATAAGTGTAGGCATTTTTGGCGAGAAAGAGAAGTGCGTGTGAGTATGAGTACAGTAGTTTTGATTTAAATGAAGATTAAAAGGTTTTATCTCTTAAGCCATATGTTTCGCTATCTTTCTAGCAAACATGACAAAAAAGGAAAAATCTAAATATCCAGAAAGTTTGCCGCTAATATAACTGTAGTTACAATAAATTAATCTCTTATATCATTTATATCAGTTAAGCATTTCGTTATCTATTCTGTAGATGATGTTTCTTAGATGTTTGTGAAACGGCTGTATTACTTTTCTCATAATCATTATTGAAATAAATCTTTCAGATTGTTTATCTATAACATCGGTTTGCTATTATGCTACATTACAAAATTAAATATATCATCAATTTCATGGCTATAACAGCTTTACTTTCACTTTCCTCTGATGAGGAAATATCATTTCGAAATTTTGTCTTTCTCTGTTGGAAGTACGAGGGACGTCATAAATCCTTCGGTTTCTTCTCCAGTCTGTTTTTCATCTAATCTACTTGTTGACAATCATTTGATTGATTTTCTATATGGTTAGTTTCAAGTGTGTGAGTGGGCGCGGGTGCGTGTATGTGCGCACGTGCGAACGTTTATCTGAGCAATGTCATATATTTTTTCTTGGAAGTATGTTTTTTACAATCTGGGTCATTTCGTTTTAACAAATTTATCGGTACAACATTCACATCCTAATACATGTGTGACAAGGTAATTTGGGAGGAACACCAACTATTTTCATAAACAAGCCTCAGAGAAACACAGATCATAAATATTTGATTTAAAATATTCCGCAATTTCACAGTACATCAAACATTATCGAGTATATGTTGCATTCCTTCAATGGTAAGTTCAATAAAATGTACAGTTCCTCAATCTTCTGTCATCCATACACAGTATGCACGGGAATAACACGAAGAGAAGCAATCATTTTTTACTACTTCACCAGCATTCTTGCTTCTGATCAAAATTCAAAACATAAATATTCACATTTTGTATAAAATTTACAGAATAAGAAATGCATTTCCAACTCTTATTGACATGTACTTTTGCTGTGCATTGAAGTCTTTCGTGTTGTAGGGGCGCCTTCGTGACTCACAACGAGCATTAGGCAATTTTAGACGTGACCGAGGGCAGCCCTCTGCAGATCTGAATCGAACTGATTTGTTCCAGAAGCAAAAAATGATAGGCAAAAAGAGTGAGAAGTTTATAAGAATTAATATTTATTAGATGAGCGGAGCTTTATCGATTTGAAATCATGAAAGACAGGGGAGAACGCCGTGAAAGTGAAACTAGGACTGAACAAAGATTTAAAGTGTCTTCTAATTGACTGTGTTATGTTTTAATAGAAAATATATGCATACTTAAGTGTTAATCAATATATACATGTGTGTGTGTGTGTGTGTCCATGTGTTTGCGCGTGTGTGCACGCGTGTGTGTGCATGTAGATGTATACATATGCATATATACATACATATATATATATATACGGATATATATATATATATATATATATATATATATATATATATATATATATAGGTATTTAATATATAATAATAATAATAATAATAATAATAATAATAATAATAATAATAATAATAATAATAAGAGCAGAAGGGATGCAACAAAGGCTCATACGGCTGTAAAGATCAATTATTGATCAATAAAGCCATAACTGAAGACAGCCGCAGAAAGACGAAAGGCCTCAGTATGGCCTGGGTGGACTACCAAAAGGCTTTCGACAGTGTTCTCCACACGTGGATTCTCGAAATACTAGCCATAAACAAGGTGGCACCAATTATTATAAAATACATAAGGCACTCCATGAATAAATAGCAGACAATGCTACAGCTCTAAACAAAAGAGGGACTTGGGAAAATGAAAGCCATCCCCATTAGAAGAAGAATATTCGAGGGAAACACTTTCTCTCCACTCCTGTTCTGCCTGGCACTCACAACTTTAACTGAATTGCTAAATAGATACGGATACAAATGTTACGGCAAAACAGTCAGCCACCTTTTATATATGGATGACCTAAAATTATACGCTAGAAATGGCAAAGAGCTGGAAACACTGCTACTGTCGTACATGGATTTACCAAGGAAATAGATATGAAATTCGGATTAGAAAAATGTGCCAAAGCAACCCTGAAAAGAGGAAAATTAGTTAAAAGTAGCAACATCAAACTAGATAAAGCCAATGAAATAAGAAAACTAGACGAAAGCCAGCCTTACAAATATTTAGGAGTCAATGAAATAGATAGGATACAACACGCACAAATGAAAGAAAAATAAAGAAAGAGTACTATAGACGAGTTAGATCAATACTAAAATCAGAGCTCAATGCTAAAAACAAGATAACAGGTATTAACACTTCAGCTGTCCCAGTTATAAGTTACAGCTACAATATCCTTAACTGGACACTAAACGAACTATCTAAAATAGACAGGAAAACAAGAAAAATAATGACAGGATATTGGATGCACCACCCAAAATCTGACATAGAAAGGCTATATATACAACGCACAGAGGTGGCAGGGGTCTTATACAGCTGGAAAACTAATATAAAATAACCACCATAGGACTGCAAAAATACCTACTTCAGAAGCAAGGAAAAGTAATACAAATAGCCACAAAACACGAGCAAAACAAAAAACTGTTTTCAGTATTTAAGGAAGCTGACAAATACAAACAAGAAATCATACTACCTAACAAATACGAAGACGAAGAAGAAAAAACAACAAAAGCTATAAAAGAAATGAAATCCAAACTAAAACTAGAACAGCAACGGACCATGATAAAACGAATGCAAGAAAGGCCCCTACATGGTAAATACTGGGCTAAACTAAATGCAAAAGAAATAGACAGAGAAAAATCCCAGCAATGGCTGAGAAGCTCAGGACTCAAAGCAGAGATTGAAAGAATTTTAATTGCTGCACAAGACCAAAGCCTCCCCACCAGAAATTACCAAAAACATATAATGAAAAGAAACACAACAAGTAACTGTAGAATATGTGGAGATGGACAAGAAACAATAAATCATATTATCTCTGGCTGCCTAGTCCTGGCTAAGAAGGAATATATTCACAGACACGACAGAGCTGGGACCTATATACACTGGAAACTATGCCAACACTATGGAATAACAACAGAAAAAAGATGGTATAAACACACGCCAGAAAAGGTCACAGAAAACGAGAAAGCAACCATACTCTGGGATATGCCAATACACACAGATAGAGAAATTAAGGCCAATAGACCAGATATAGTTGTCAAAGATCATGAAGTAAAAAAATGCTTTCTAATTGATGTATCAATACCAGCAGATGACAACGTTTCCCTAAAAGAAATGGAAAAACTTTCAAAATACAAAGACCTGGAAATAGAGGTAACACGAATGTGGAATCTAAAAGCAGAAACAATTCTTATCATAGTAGGTGCCTTATGCATAATAAAAAAATATACAGACAAATACATAACAAAAACACCAGGACTTACAAATATATATAACATACAGAAAATTGCACTACTGGGTACTGCACACATCCTACGCAAAACACTTTCAATACAGTAAACATAAGAGCACCATAGCAAACCACAGCACATACCCAAGGCGCACAGAGCTGCGCTCGGTAGTGAAGTGAATGCACGTTATATTAAAATAAAACTACTGAACAATAATAATAATAATAATAATAATAATAATAATACTAAGAAGAAGAAGAAGAAGAAGAAGAAGAATGCTTTCAAATTTTCCACAAGAGCAGCCATTTTACGGAAGGGGACGAGTCGATTAAATCGTCCCCGGTGTTGAACCGGTACTTATTTTATCGATCCCGGATGATGAAAGGCAATGTCGACCGCAGCAGAAATGGAACTCAGAGTGTAGCAACCTGTTCGCTGACATAATGGTGCCAAATTTTGTCAGTGAACAAGTCGAGGTTTCAAAGTGACAAATATATTCTGACACAAATGAACATTAAACGTTGAAGTGAAACTAAAGGTTTTTGCGTCTTCTTGAATGGTTTACAAATATCTTCTACGCTGCAGTTGTTTTTGTTTCAGCACACCATCTCAGATCAAGTCACTGGCTATGCAAGTACATTTCCGTAATAATAATAACAACAACAATAATAATAATAATAATAATAATAATAATAATAATAATAATAATAATAATAATAATAATAATAATAATAATAATGATTTATTTATTAACTATAAGTGTTTACATTAAGAAAAAAACATTATGGACACTACAGGACAAAGCAAAAATATGTGTGTGTGAATGTGAGTTGTGATTGTTTTGCGTGTAAACACTACTAACAATTTTTTTATCGATATTATGTATTCCTCAACGGGGAGCAGACATTCGGGGTCTACTCATGGAAAAAAAAAACACAAAAAAGTATGGTTACCCCCATGCCTTTATTCCTTTCCTTTTTTTCAAGCACAGGCGTATGCTTAAGGCAAGCCCATTTGCTCGCATAGACGTCGATCTGGGACTGGCCAAAGACTAAAAGTGTTTGTCTGCAGTACCTTCATTCTCGTCCACCATACAACTTCTTTCGCCATAGCCACCAGGAATATCAAAACAGCTTTTCCTTTCCGGTTAAAGAAAGGCGGTGGTACGATCTTCCTGATGGATTCAGCTAGCCGTCTATACCCAGACTGTCTGTCACTTCCAGGACCACCGAATGTCTGTCACTTCCAGGACCATCGAATGTCTGTCACTTCTAGGACCACCGAATGACCTTCCGAGTACAGGAAGATCGTCCGATTTCCTGTGAGAATTGAGTCTTTTAGGGTTTTGAGTTATTTGAATCTGTAAATTTGTATGTGTGCATGTAGGGAGATTGTAAGTGTGACAAAATCTCTTCGTGTAATGTTTATGTGTGTTATTATGTACTTTATTAATTCATTGGTTTTTTTTTGTGCTTATTGCCATGTAGTTTTTTGATGTCCCTATCTTTATTTTGTTTGTTGTTGTTGTTGCTGTTGTTATTGTTGTTGTGGCTCTTGTGGTGGTGGTGGTGGTGGGTGTGATTGGTGTTGTTGTGTGGTGGTTGTGGTTGTGATTGTTGTTGTTGTGGTTGCGTGTGTGGGACGGCTTGTATTTCAGGTGTTAGAGGTGGTGGTGTCGATGGTTTGTTTGTTTGGGGTTTATTTGTTTTTGTAGTTTTGAGTTTGTTCTTTCTACTTCATGTGTGGATAAGCATTGTTGTTCTTTGTCCATATGCTTGTTTTCCTTTCTGTCTTTTTTTGTTTTTTTTATTTTTAACATCCACTCCTCATGGCGGTCTGGATCTGGCCCAGGATGAGATTCACCTTCTTTCGTGTCCTTTGTATGAAGTTTTTATGGTCATCCCGGACCAGTTCTCCATTTTGGTTTGATGGGCTTCGAGAATTCTCGAGTTTTCCTGTAGCAATTACCCAAAGAATGGCTATTCTTGGAGGCACCTGACCGCAGTGGAAAGGAACTAACAGCAACCCCTCGCTTTTGAGGGGATTCAGTGAGTGATATTTGGCTTCTTTCTCAGTGCGGAATCAATCGTCCACCATCCCGTAGCCTCTTCCTCTCTGTATATATTCTTTTAGATTCCTGACGGAACGTAAAGCTTTTTGTATCTGAACTTCTGTGGCTCTTTCTACCCTCCTTTATTTTAAATCGATAGTACGGTAGGGCACTGTCGGGCGTATCGTATCCTGGATTGTCTCAGGTGGCCTGGCCGGTATTTAACTTTACAGCTATTCCGTCTGTCTCGACTAGCTGTCTAGCATTTTTAAGTTCCTCTTCATAGAATTGTATTATCTGAAGAAATGACTCGGCTACTCAAGCGGAAGAAAGTTTAGAAGAGCTAATCCAAGCCGTTGCACCGGTTTGTGTCTTAGCTCCTTCATTGGTTTTGTCATTGTTGTTGTTGTCCTTGCTGTTGTTTCTTGTGCTCAACTCGTTCATTGCTTCGTTCACAAAAGGGCTCTCATTGTTTACATTTTCGAAATTGCGCTTTTTATTTCGAACAATGTTATCAAAAACGGAGCCTTTACTTTTCCGAAGATCTAAGATATTCTTCTCGAAATTTGACTCTGCTGGACTTATCGACAAAAATACAATTATAGTGAAATCACTTCGCACACTCGCACTCTCTCCCTCTCTCACTGACGTTTGGTGACGCTCCTCACTCTCACCAACTCTCTCATATGAGCGTCACCGTGTTTTGTTGTTTTCTCCATGTTGGCGTAGAAAATGCAGACAACTATGAATAAAAATACAAAATCAATTAACCTGACCCCCAAAATTGGGGCAAAAAACAGGAAAATAAACTCACCACAGAAAATAACCCTGTTGTCCACGATGGTATAAACTTCAAGGGTGAAAATACACTATCTTGTGTTTTTTCGTTATAAAATCTACAAATTGAGGTCAAGCGAGGCTTGTCAGGCTGACAGCAAGTAGACGGCTACTTGGCTGCTAATTCTAGAATATTGAGTTACGGTACACACGCTCAATTTCTGGCTTTTTATTGACCGCGTTGATACGAAAGAGAAAGGCGTAAAATGTCTCTGGTTCATTCAATCCGCCTTGACCTTCCAAAAACTACTTGTTTACAATAAAGTTAATGATGATGATGATGTTATATACGACTAAAATGGCAATTTTAGGGCTGAAACGAACATTTCTAGATATACAATTCTAGCAGAATTACAAATAGTACGGTCATTTCGCTTGAATCGCAGTCTAAAGTTTTGGGTTTTCTCTTCAGAACGTTCGGTTAGATTGCAATGGAATTCACACTTTATTTTAAATTTATGTAATTGATAGGATTTAATGCTCACAACAACATATCGATGGGTTGTATAACATTACACTATGCCAGTGCATCTGCAATAAGGTGATATAACTAACTCATCTAAAACGCCGTGCATGCATTAAGGTACAGTAAAATTACTGGTTTTCGTAAAATTATTCATAGTGATAGCCCTAAATGGTCATACGTCGTAAACTTAGCCCATTCCATCAGGACTCATATTAAAAGAAACACATTCACATATAACACACTTACACATACACACACACACATACACACACACGCACACAGAATTTTGCACATATATATAAAATATAAATAAAACACAACCATCACGCATTCACCAATTAAGCCTTCTGCTGGATGATACAGCACTAAATATTCCTTACAGTTTTGTAATTATGTCTGTTTGCATGTGTGTGTTTGCACGCGCGCGTGTGTATGCATGTCTGTGCGTATCTGTGTTTGTATGCTGCGTGTGGGTGTGTATGTGTAGTGTATGTGTGTGTTTGTGTGTGTGTGTGTGTGTGTGTGTGTGTGTTCCATGCAAACGGAGGGAATTCTGTTCATATGGACCGTGCTTCAGCGGCAGTGTTTACACTTTGTGTGAGAAGCTTCGGTAAGTATTTGTAATACATGATTTAATCGTTGCAAATATCAATAAATTTTACAGAGTATTACTTACGTGCCTTTCGGCATTTTACGGAATGTGTTTTTTGTTCTTTTTTATTCGATACTTTTGCGAATAATGATTTAGCGTTGCTGCATGTTAAACAGCGATTGATTCTGATAAACTTCACCTCTGTTGCTGCTATTCTGTTTTTGTATGTTGCTGTTGCTTTTTGTTGTTGGTGGTGGTCAAATTTACCGAGCCTGCCAAGTTCAAAGTATTTCCTTGTCTAGAAAACAAAATTTATAAGGATTCAATTTGTCAAATTTATGGGCTACTAAATGCGTGCAATTTTAGGGGAAAGTATGTGAGAAAAGTAGTATACCGATTAATACGCCCATTCCTTTTTAATGTTTTAATAGCGACCTGGAGAAACGTAGTTAATAAGTAAAAGCAGACGTTCGTAAATCATATCCTTGCATAGGAATGTAAAGAGTCATGATATTGAGAGCTGGTACTACGGCAGACCTGGTGATACAACAAAAAGTATCAGTTAGGCAAGCATATACACGAACACATACACACAAACATGCACACATACACACATATGCACACATACACATATATAAATATACACATCTATATGTATGTATTTATGTATATATGTTTGAGACATAAACGCATTATTGATATTAAACAAAAATCCCACCTTCATTTTAGTGATATGTTCGTATTTTTACAGTAAAATATAAGTTAATTCTTGCTCTTCATGTTTGGAAAGTATCCGTATCACTGTTATTATACGATATGTAGAAATGGTAACATTCCATTCCTACATTGCTCTGCTGATGGTATCACAGATTTGATTACACACTTATACACACGCACACTCACACGCACATAAACAAAAACAAATATATGTGTGTGTATATATATATATATATATATATATATATAGCTTACTGCATAGTTTTGCTGTATTAATTATGAAACCAGTGGTTTGCCGTTAAGTTAAAAGTTTTTAGGAGGTTAGCTTTGAAGGTTGCATTCCCCGCGATCGGTAAACATGTGCTTATTTGGTAGTTTTGACTTATTAAGTCCCTCTAAGCGTGAGGCTTTATTTTATAATAATGCCCTTTTATAGATTATATTATATATATTTATGGGAAAAAAATGATGGTTTTTTTTTTCCTTATGAGGTTTTTTTCACGCTGACTACTTGATAAATTCTTTAAAAGAGTTTATCCTTATATTATATCATAAATAATTAGAATATATTTAGTGCTGAATATTATTCTGTAAAAGCACATGTTGCCGAAAATGTATCTTTCACGGATATATAAGGATGAACAGAAGTCGCCGTGATGCTGTTGTTGGGTACATCAGGGTATGTCGATTTTTGTTTATTCTTTATGTGTCTTGACCATACGTGCACTGATGAATAAAAGATGCAGCTTACTGCATAGTTTTGCTGTATTAATTATGAAACCAGTGGTTTGCCGTTAAGTTAAAAGTTTTTAGGAGGTTAGCTTTGAAGGTTGCATTCCCCGCGATCGGTAAACATGTGCTTATTTTGGTAGTTTTGACTTATTAAGTCCCTCTAAGCGTGAGGCTTTATTTTATAATAATGCCCTTATATAGATCATATTATATATATATTATGGGAAAAGATGATGTTTTGTTTCCTTATATGGTTTTTTTCACGCTGACCACTTGATAAATTCTTAAAAAGATTTTATCCTTATATTATATATATATATATATATATATATATATATATATATATATATATATATATATATATATATATATATATATATATATATATATATATATATATATATATATATATATATATATATATATAAATATATATATACATATAAATATATGTGTGTACGTGTATGCGTGTGTATATACGTATATATTTATCTAACTAACTATCTATCTATCTATCTATCTATATAAACTATTTATCATTATAAATATACAGGGATTAGCAATTGAGTTGCTTCTCCAACATACTGAAAATTTAGAAATAGCAGTCAAAGAACTACTGATTCCAAACTACAAATTTTTCTCTGAAGTGGATGGCGATATCTATGGCACACATAGAACAAAAAACCGGAGGGAAAAGCGTAGACAAACCAAGCCTCCGGTTTTTTGTTCTATGTGTGCCATAGATATCGCCATCCACTTTAGAGAAAAATTTGTAGTTTGGAATCAGTAGTTCTTTGACTGCTATTTCTAAATTTTCAGTATGTTGGAGAAGCAACTCAATTGCTAATCCCTGTATATTTATAATGATAAATAGTTTTACCGATAAAGGTTTTTTTCATACTGAACTACTTGGCAAAATTGTTAATTATTAATTCTATTATTAATTGACGATTCTCTGCCCTTATTCTTGTATCTATATATATATATATATATGTGTGTGTGTGTGTGTGTCTCTCTCTCTCTCTCTCTCTCTCTCTCTCTCTGTGTAGGTATATATAAATACACATCTATATACGTATGTGTATGTGTGTGTTTGTGTATATGCTTTCTTATCTGATACTGTTTGATGTATCACCAGCTCTATCGAAGTACCAGGTCGCAATATGATATCTTTACATTCTTATGCAGATATATATATATATATATATATATATATATATATATATATATATATATATATATATATATATATATATATATAGATATATATATATATATATATATATATATATGAGGCCGAGTATAAACCTAGTAAAGTGACCGTGTATTTTCAAACTGATTTAATTTCTGCCAACTCTGACTTCAAGTATGTAATTACACACAATAACTCGGGCTCCGCTTATTGAACCTGGTCGCAGTTAATTTATTTTCGTCCAGCGTCTACCGATCGTCTTAGAGATTCTCTGTGTGAAAAAAAAAAACATCATTTGTAGCAGACGTTCTCTCGGTCACACGTGCCTGACTCAGGCTCAGTAGTTACAGCCCGAGTTGTTATCTATAATAGTAAAAGTTAAAAGTAATTGAAATACAATGCTTTCTTGAAACACTTATTTTATATTATTGTGCGTGCATCTGATATATAAATCCCACTCTGTCTCACTGTTTGTGCGCTTATAACTCGAGTATATATATATATATATATATATATATATATATATATATATAGAGAGAGAGAGAGAGAGAGAGAGAGATACACAGACATACATACACATACATATATATACAGTTTGGGACAGATGGTTTTGAAAAATTCACAAAATCTAGCTGCGAACAAATTTTATATACATCGATGTGTTCGTATTGAATTAACATTTGGCAAAATGAAGTGAAGAAAACAATATCAATCATGTGTTGTCTGTTTTTATTGATGTATTTCTGAAGGCGTTCTTGGAAGTTGCCCCCCCCCCCTACCACCACCACCACCACTCTCTCCAGTATTGCTTTGTATATATTCCCGTAGTTTCAACTGTAGCCCAATGACCAGTTTGTACGGGGGGAAATGCAGGTCTTCTTGCAAAATACGCCTTACAGAACGATTCGGAGAGCGATTCGGACTCTGCATGAAAGCTTGCCTGACATGTAGCTGTCGTAGGTAAACACGCGATGCTCTCTCATCCACAGCACCATGGGCTTCACCTGAAAAAGAAATGCTAAGACACCACGGACCGAATGGTAACTTTCCGACATATGTCGCCACACGTGAGGCTGAGTAATAGCCACTTCAAAATCGTCTGTCCTCTCTGCCCTACCTTTATATCTTGGTGTGTGTGTGTGTGTATGCGTGTGTGTGTGTGTGTGTGCGCGTGCGTGCGTACGTGTGTGTCTTTGTCAATTTATCTCTAGCTGCTATTTAGTACCATACATGTATGTATACATGCATATATATACTTACATACACACATATGTGTAAACATAAATGTGTGTAAGTGTGTGCTTGCATGATAGTCTTGTAGAATGTTTAATGTGAATATTGTGTGTTTGAGAATGTATCAATATGATTGCTTTAAATTTAATATACACACAATTAGTATAACACTTAAAAATATAGCATTGCACTTGCGGCTGCTCTGAAATAAATGAAATATTCATATTTTATGAACAGTGAAAATAATGAAGATGCCGCTTAGTGTAGTAATTTCTAAAATTAATTGCTTGTTTAAGTAGCACAACAACAGATAATTATTACCTTTGTGTTATTAAAATTTACTTATGCCACACTTATTCAAGGGTAGTTTAAAACCTATTTAGCAAGGTAGCAATTTAGCTATGTAAATCGCCCTAAATTAATCAGCAAATATCTAGTATTGAACTATTTAAATACTCATAAATAAACACAGACAGACAGCTTCACTCACGCACAATACAGCCACACTTGTATATAGGCAATTAACTGCGCATAGAGCTCTAGTTTTCAAGGGTTGATGTCCTCCGTGAATTTTAAACCAGTATGTGCAGACTTTTCGCAGACGTGGGCCGCAGGGGTTATGGATTACCATAAGGTAGGCCGCACTTCTTAAAGAATTTAATGTTATTTTTCGTTGGCGTGCTGTTCAGAAAGTCAGGAGGGCTGCAGTTTGTCCATGACTGGTTTAGATGCAACTACTTCTTTGTCTATTTAGTAATTAGTGGCTATCGCTTTGATTTGTTTAGTATAGCGAGTTGTAACTATTGCTTGCCTTAACTGAACACAAGAAAAAACATTAAAAGAACCTGTTGAGAAATATTTGAATGTATATGGTCATATTACATCCAGAAATAAGAGTCTATCTTGATTCTGATATATATATATATATATATATATATATATATATATATATATATATATATATATATATATATATATATATATTAAACCGACAGTCCTCCAGTCTTAGATTAGATAGTTGATAAAAAGACAAATAAATTAGAAATGAACCATAGTCCTTTACCAGCTACGACCCCAGTGGGCTTCATGCCATTCTTGGAAGTGTAGTGTGTAGTCTATTCTTAGCTACTATAGCGACAACATGAATTTCTTCCATATTTTTGCTCTGTTTAAAGTATCTGTGAAATATTATATCAATGTGTCCAACTGGTTAAAATCTTATTTATTTGTGCAGCTGATGATGGCACTGCATTTAAATTGATGTCGTACTGCATCATTTATTGATATTCAGTTGCTTATTATGATTTCCATCCGTCTTCCCTTCTTTTGCACTTTCATCTATTTCTGAAGAAGTGCTTTGCTCGAAACGTTAAATCCTCTTTCTTTCCTTTCCTGAGCGTCTGATAATACATTACTTGTACAAAGTCCTCGCGTTGTTGCTTTTCATGTTTCTTCTTCTTTGCTAGGATTCACTATACATATTATTACAAATTTGGGATTTTGCGAATAGAACCCCAACTCCTATTTCAGAATGACTTTATTGTATGAAATACAGATAGAAAGTTATATCCAAAAAAATAATATAAGCATTAAAAACAACTATTATAAAATACAATAAAATTATTTGAAAATATATATAACTTACTTGTAATTAGTCTGTGGGGAAAGAAGGTATTTCTAATCAATGCTACACGTGTTTCTGCGCTGCTGGAATGTTTATCAAGGCTATACCAAATACATAAATCCACCAGTGCGTCCTCAGGCTATTTATCTTATTGTCATTATTAACGGGTCAAAGTAAAATTAACTATTTGAAGTTATCTCAAATAGAAACATAAGAATATGAATAAAAATATAATAAAAATATATAAATTACAAATATATTTTTGAAAATTTAAAAAGTTAAACACCTAAATTACAAAACCGACATATATAGAAAACGCTAAACCTAAGGCAATCCTCAACACATCATTATATATTATAAACACATCAACTCCTACAACATATCTATATAAACATTACGGGAATTAATAATTTAGTGAAAGATTTACACCTATCTATACAAGTATAAATTACCATTTTTTATGTCAAACGTAAGTTAATAGTTTTTAAAAACATTATGTAGTAAAAACCACTATATACGTTATAAATTTATTGAATAAAACTAGTAAAAAATCTAGTAAAATTAACAAGGGAAAAATACTTATCGACATAATGTTTACTACTTCTCGTTCCTTTGTAAATGGCTGCTCACTCAGCGAATCTTACTGACCCCACCCTACCGCCGACAGATGTTTCTCGATACAGCGGTTATAGTGTGAAAAATGGACAACGATTCGTGGGAAATTATGGAAGTTGAAGCGATTCAATGACATTACCGATAATTTTCGGAAACCTCTTGTCTGCTGGTGTGTCCAGAGGCATTGCCGATTTAGAATATTCTCTACGACGATGGTATTGCTTCAGACAATGTTGACGAGGACGTCCTGGGGTACCGATTGTGCAGAAGTGTCACAATTCCTCGCACATCAAATGGGCCAACAACCAAGGGAAAGGAGAGATACAGGAGTGGTGATATGAAACGCCACCACCTTGAGGAAATCAGAAAATCAGTCAATGAAGAAAGAAAAACATATGCTGTACAGTATTGATTCTACTTCGCGGATTTTCGCATATCGCGGGGTTTGGAACGTAAAACACGCGATAGTTGAGAGTTTACTCTGTGTATGTATATATATATATATATAAATATTCTATAATTATAATTACAGAATATTTGTTTAATTTTACCTATAGAGGTTATTTTAACGTACCGATCTACTTGGTAAAATTATTAATTAATTGATTGATTAATTAACTAATTTAATTAATTAATTTTACCCTTTTATTATTAATTTGAAATTATATATATATATATGTGTGTGTGTGTGTGTGTGTGTGTGCCCGTTTATTTGGACATCACCTGTATGTTATTGAAGTTAACTGTGATACTTCCATCTGTTGATATTACTTCTATGTATCGGTAACTGTTTGCGTAAGTGCCTATCTGCATTTTTGTGCGATTATATATATTTTTTTAATATTTAATTGAACGCCACGCATCAATTTCCAAGTAAGTTTATATATATATATACATACAAATATCTCTTCGATTTGTGACACATCAGTTAGCGAGACAAATCGTTGGCAGGAAATTTATTTAAGTAGAGTTTAATACTTGTCTGGTTAAATACTGTCTTCTATTTAGGCAATTTGTTTCAGCTTTGTGTAATGAGACTTAAGTGATGCATGAAGATAGCTAGATGATAATTGGTAAGATTCTTGCATCAGCGTTAGATGGTTGTTATAGGAGACGAATTAATGACCCAATTGGAAAATATCTACTTTGGAAAACTACAACACCAGCTTCAGGCAATGATAAATATATCCGTGAATTTGTAGCAAATGAAAGCGTTATTAATTAATTTGGCAAATACTGGGATATGGAAGGCAGTAAAAAGACATTAGAAGTTATTAGAGAGCATTTCATTTAATTTTGAGTTTTGTAAATAAACGTTTATATCAATTCTATGACTATAACTGAATATATCCAAAGCGGTTAGTGGAGATATAACCAGATATTTTAGAGCATTTAGATGTTATAAATGGGTAATTTTTCGAGGAGAGATTGTAAGATGAATTAATATAATTAGAGATGTAGATGAATAAGGCTGGTGTTAATTGGGAGCGTTGAGTGAAACTGTAATTGCGCAAAGGTGTTAGATACATAGAAAAAATAAGTTAAATTCATGTGACATATATTGGCAAAGGAAAATTAACAAAATTAAATATGAAGATGTAATTTGAAGGTGCTTGTGTTTGTGCACGCACACACACACACACACACACACACACACACACACACACACACACACACACACACACACACACACACACACACACATATGCATTCACTAGGAGGATATTTAGACCTCTTATAGGGGTAGTTTATCCAAGATAGCCTAGTTTAATAGATTATAATTTAAAGAGATATTTCTTAAATAAATATATTATTAAAAAAAATATTACTAGCAAGTTCGAAAATGGAACGATCCAATGGATATAAATTAATTTATTTATTAATTAACATTGCATATAAATTGTTTTGCTCCACACCTAATTTAAATTACAACACATATATAATAATATAAGTTTGCACTTTAAGTATCATGGGTGGAAGATCTTCGGGGCAAAATGGACATTACAGTCTTCATTTTGAGCAGATGATCAAATATATATGTATATATATATATATATATATATATATATATATATATATATATATATATATATATATATATATATATACATGCATGTCTGCGTATGTATACATGTGTGTGTGTGAGTGGGGGGGCTTTGTGTGCCTCTTTCGGGAAAGCATTGATGAGGTATATCGATTATAGAATTTCACTTACAATTGTAGTCAAGTCAAACAAATTCCTTTTTATGATGTTGAAGATCCTAAAACTGCATGCAGAATTTATATCTCGAAAATAATATTCGGCAATCGATTTACATATAAAAAACTGCATCCGCGCATGTGTCAGTGTTTGTATTTATGTGTTTGTTAGTGCGTATGCTGTACGTGTATGCACGCATATATATGTATATATATATGTATATATATATATATATATATATATATATATATATATATATATATATATATATATATATATATATATATATATATATATATATATGTATGTATTTATGTGTGTGTGTGTGCATGTGTGTGTGAATTGTATTAAAACGTACACGAAACACGAGCTTGCTATAATGTGGAAGTAAAAAGTCCGAACTTAACCACCAATCTCGCTACAAATATGTAACGGGCCAACACAAGTCGGGCAAACGAGTGAAATTTTGCACATTATTGCAGCTAAAAGGCCATAGAATAGAGTACAGCAAGCTGGTGCTTCGTGTACCCTTTAATATAATTTAGATTTTAAAGCATAACTGTTTAATGCTAATATCGCTTGCTGCCACTAATGTTGTTATTGTTATTATGAATTATTTAGATTTGCCGCTGATAATAATAATGATAATAATAACATCTTTACGATTATTAATTTTGAATATTTACTCATTTATATGTGTGTGTGTTCGTGTGTATGTATGTAAATGCATATACATATATATATATATGTGTGTGTGTGTGTGTGTGTGTACATACACATATATATATATATATATACATACATATATATGTATACATACATATATATATATATATATATATATATATATATATATATATATATATATATATATATATATATATATATATATATATATATATATACATACACACGCACGCACGCACACCCACACACACACATATATATATATATATATAATTTAAATAATCAGAAAATGGAGAAAACTTTTGATTGAGCCACATCGCTTGATTATTTTTTAATACAAAAACGTAACATAACATTTCGTATACATACATACATACACACACACACACACAAACACACACACACACACACATATATATATATATATATATATATATATATATATATATGTATATATACGCGCGCACACACACGTGTGTGTGTGTGTGTGTGTATGTGTGTGTGTGTGTGTGTGTGTGTGTGTGTGAATTACTTGTTTCAATCATCTAACTGCCGCCGGTCTTGTGCATGTCCTTGAAGGCTTTTGGTCGAACGAATCCACCACAGTTCTTTTTTATATAGCTGGTATTTATTCAATTGCTCTATTTAACGAATTACTACATCACGGAACCGTAAACAACCCAATATCGGTTTTAATGTCGTGTGAGGGATAAACAATAACATATTCACACATACGACGGGCATTTTTCAGTTTCCGTCTACTAAATCCTATCACGAGGCTTTGGACTACCCACCGCTATAATATAAGACACTTGCATACATACATAGAATCATTCTTACACAGAGACATGCATGCATACATATAAAATATATATTTCCACCCGTCCAATTCAAGTCAATATGTTATGGTCAATAAAAGTGTACATTAGAATAAAGTTGCTTTAGCAATGATTCGCGCGTTAAGATTCAGCTTGGAGTTCAATATTTTCGCTCCCAACTGTGGAAACGTCATGTTTATATGTTTCTACATCTTCCAGAATTTTTTGTCATCCCATGAAAACCTCTCCGACATTAAATTGGACGTAATTTCACTGAAGTTGATTTTAGATTATTAAGAATTTACATTTTCATTACTAGACCCATTTTAATTTACACTACTACAGGGAAACGCTAACATAATTTACACACGAATTGGACCTGTGAAAACCAGTGTGTGGTCACTCATGATGCTAGATTGAAGGTCTTGCAGTATTTGATCCCCTTCTCTGTGCTCTGAGTTCAAATCTTGTCAAGATCAACTCTCATGACTGTGTAAATCAGGGATAAAATTTTAAAAAAACATTTTATATATATGTGCGTATGTGTTAATGTGCATATGTGTTAATGTGCGTAAGTGTTTAATGTGTGTGCGTGTGTGTGTGTGTGAGTAATGTATTTATATACATGTATTTTTTGAGTATGTATTCCTGCGTATGAGTATATCGGTGTATGCGGATGTATATTACTATAATTTAAGCAAGAGAGTTGGATTTATTCAAATGGCTTAAGAAATAGAAAAGCGATCCCAACTAGAATTTTGTTTCACCATACTTTGAATTACTTTATCAAATGCTTTTAATTATTAGTATGAGATTTCTATTTAGCATTAGTTGACACAAACATCTGAAGAAGATTTCACAACGCTATTAATAGGATTTGTATTTGAAATCTTTAGATCGATACACATTATATTGCATTTGGTGCTTTTGAATTAGAAAGTTTTTAATTCACTTTGAAAGGAATAGAAAACTAAAAATAATTTTGTGAATAATGATAGGATTTAAGTCCATGCAGATTTCAAGCAATGGTTCTGCTTGAAAAGAGATGCGAGACAGAACAGATGTTAAGTATGATTATTTTTACATTTTGTTGTTGACGTAGAAATAAAATTCCTACAAGATGGAATGACTGAGTTATCATCTCGTAAAATCTTACAGATATATTGGGATAAAGTTCTTGCGTTCAGTAATGAAATACGTTGAGTGACTTTTTAATTCAGCAGGCGAATGCGCTTGAAATATGAAAATTGAAGTAAAATACCATATGTTCTAAAACAAAGGAAACATAACTATTGTTTACTTTGAATGACTTCATTTAGGATGAATCTAATTCGGTTCGAAATAAACTTTTTCATCGAAATGTCTGCATTTGTGCAAGTTTTTCCGTTTCGTATATAAATAATT